>NC_134692.1:75249946-75332446 GCF_050947455.1 Rhinoderma darwinii | reverse complement strand
CCTGTGTGCAACCCCACAAGCTGGTGTTCAGTAGCCGGTCTCTCCTGTGAGCAGTCCCCCCCCAAGCAGGTGTTCAGTAGCCGCTCTCTCCTGTGAGCAGCCCCACAAGCTGGTGTTCAGTAGACGGAATTATTCAAACGAGAAATGTCAAGGTACAATAAACAGACAAGTGTTCAAAATTTAAGCCATGGTAAAAGTTATGCCACACTTGCAAGTTACAAGATAGCTTAGTGCATTGCTAAACATGGAAAGCACTTCACGGACGGATAATACATTAAAGAAGCATTTTGTGCAACAGGGGATTGTTTGATTGTGAAGATTAAAGACATGCCCGTTTTAGACAGAACTGTTGAGCGACTTATCACTGGAATTACTTCAGGGCAAAGCAAGTGACTGAACTGAAAGAGTTTGCTGTGTTTAGCGTTGCACTAGATGAAAGCGTGGACATTAACGATTTTCCTCGTTTGTCAGTTGTGGCCACATTTTGCGATTCTGTTGAAATACGAGAGGAACTGTGCTGTTTGAAACTCATCTATGGCACCACAAAAAGTTAAGACTTGGCTAAAATCTTTCTTGAACATTTTACAAAGCGTTGCGGTTAATACTCGAAAAATCTTGGCAATCACCACTAATGGCACCCCTGCAACATTGGGAAAGCAAAAAGGATTTGCCTTAATACCTGAAGACAAAATTGGGCACCCTGTTCTTAAATTCTACTGCATTATACAACAGGAAAATGTCTGTGTAAAGATGTCAAATTCTGATGCTTCACATTGTGATGGCAATGGTTGTGAAAATTGTGAATTTTCATCGAGCTCGCTCTGCCTTGACTTACAGGCAATTCCAAGCAATGCTTGTAGAATAGGAATGTGCGTACAAAGACATCACATTTCACTGCAGTGTCAGGTGGCTGAGAAGTGGAAAAGTGTTCAACTGCATTGATGCAATCAAAGTCCTTGTTGAAAAGGACCAGCATTACCCAGAGCTGGAGGATGTCATGTGGCTTCAGAAAACTTATGTTTTTGACAAGGAACACTTGAATTAGCTCAAGGTCTGCACACAAGGAGCCGGTCATGGGACTGTTTGAGACGTGAAAGTCATTTACGTCTAAACTAAAAATTCACGTGGAGGATGTAAAGGGGGCATTTCGTTATTTCACACACTTGAGAGAGAGCTTTCCAATCGTCATTTGATCAGCATAGCTAAGATTTCCATCTACATGAAAAAGCTTGAGTCAGAATTTTCCAGGAGATTCCAGGATTTTTAGAGATATGGACCAATGTTTTCGTCTTGCATACATCCGATCAAGCTTAATATGACAGACATGGACTTCTCAGGTTTTGAATAAATGGGCATTGATGATTTTGTGAGCTGCGCACAAGCATCCAAAGAAAAGGCATAGACCCTTTTGATGTTGAACATCACTTCCAGAGAAATTTGACTGTTTAAAGAAGATTGCATTGACAAAGCTGTCAGTCTTTGGGTTGACGTATCTGTAGCAGATCTTCTCACATATGAATTCCATCCTCAGCCCCCCACGAAGAAGACCACTTTGATCTGAGTACAGCCCTCAAAGTCACCTCGTATGCACCACAAATGGATTATCTTTGCAAAGATATTGAGGGACAAGGCTTACACTAAAATATAAGTTTGATTAACTGATTGGTTAATGTCACATACATAGTAAGAGTTTGTTTTGCCACATTCATACAGAAAATTCTCCTAAAGTTATAGTGGCCACACACCTTAAATAACGGTCAAATGAACGAGCAGTTATTCATCTCCAGAGTTATTTCTACCAAGGGAGAGACTGCAGTTGCATCCCACTTTTCCCTGTCTAATATTTGTTGTGGACATTTATTTCGGGTGGGGAACAGACTAGGAACAGCTGTAGGCCGGAAAAGAATAACTACAGTCTGCTGAAAGGCGATGAAGGGGACACTTTCCCAGTAAAACATATAAAGACAAAATTTTGTGTATGAACTACCCAATGTTATTATTTATTTTTTAATCGGTGCCTTACCATGACTTGTTGGTGATGTGGAATAGGTATCTTTTGTCGCTGTAGCACTATAGTTCTTTGAAACAAAAGGTCTATCATGTGATGCAGACTCTAAAATTTCATTGGCAGGTTCCATGCTTCCATCTAACCTGTGAAAAAAATAAAACAAATAAAACCCCAAAATGATACAGTTTGGAAGGTTAAAAAAATTACATAAGTCCCTCTAGTTGATTCAGAAGGTGGCAAAAACTCCAATGAGGCAGAAGCTGATTTTCCGCATCTTAGGGAAAATAATTCCACCCGGACTCCAAATTTAGAAATCAGAGTAAAACCCTGGATCAACAAACCATCTACAGTAATCTAGTATAACTTGTAATATTATTACTTTAACAGGGGCCTGGATGCCTATATCAAAACGATTTCAATAAATTAATCATGACAACTTAGTCTGGCAGAAGTTCCATGGTCTAATGGCTCTTACTGTAAAGAAAGCCCTTCTATGTTGGTGTAGAAACCTTCTCTCCTCTAGACGTAGTGGATGCTCCCTTGTGATAATTACAGTCCTGAATTTAAATAGATCATTAGCGGATGTGTGTGTGTATGTGTGCGTGTGCATGTGTATGTACAGCACAAAGAAGTCTCCCCCTCTGAAACCTAATAAATTATTCAATTTCTATATATAAATAAAATATATTTGGAGTTCCTAATTGCTGTAATGTTTCAGCAACTCTGGCTTATCACTTACCAATTAAATATGTCAATACTAGACAGGAAAATATGATTTTATTATTAAAATGATAAAAGTCCATGTTGCAAAAATGAGTAGAGTGTTCCAAAATTACAAAATACAACTTAAAATGTTTTCTAACATCTGTTAGGACATTGCACTCAAACAGGAGGAATAGCAGCAACATTTAAAAAAGCATTCCCAGCAAAAAGGTTTTGTTTCTTTCCATAGTAATGTAGATAAAGGTAAGCAGTAGTGTAGTTATATAGTTTACTTACCGATCACTTATTTTGTGTTATCCGCCCCGTACGGTTGGTGTCCCATGTGACCGCGCTCAACACTCTCAGAACCCTTCAGCCACTGTGAGCGCCACATTGAGCGTCTCATAGGTATGCATAGAGAAATTGACTTAAGATCCATGCATAAGAGGCTGTAAGATTCTGAGAGTCTGAGCGTGGTTACGTGAGATAATGGATTAAACTGAGCGGAGTACTTCATCATGTGTACTTCATAGTGGCTTCATACATCATTTTGAAAGATGTATATAGCCTTTAATGACTTTTAAAAAGAAACGAAAAAAAGAAATAAATCCAAAAACAGTTTGAGTGTTTGATGCAACTTCGTAATTACTTTTAATTAAAAATTATTTTAACTTTTTCAGATACAGCTGGTGTGTATCCTGGATACACAGAAGCTGTATCTTGCGCTGAGACCTAAATCCATTGAAGTGTAACTAAACGTGTGACAAACTTCTGACATGTCATAGACACATGTCAGAAGTTTGAATTGGTGGGGGTCCGAGCACTGAGACCCCCATCAACCGCTATAACTAAGCAGCTGAAGCCCTTGTGCCGCTTCGTGTCTGTTCGGCTATTTCCGGAAATAAATGTATCTCTGTATGGACTCAATAGAAAGTCTATAAGTCCGTACACCGATACTTCGGTTTTCCGGAAAAAGCCGAATAGAGACGAAGCGGCACGAGGGCTTCAGCTGCTTAGTTCTAGCGATTGGTGGGGGTCTCAGTGCTCGGACCCCCACCAATCCAAACTTCTGACATGTCACTATGACATGTCAGAAGTTTGTCAAACGTTTAGCTACACTTTAAGTACTTAGATGTGATTGATCACCGCTCGACCGCTGTCACTGAACCCGCCAGTGCCGCTGACATGACAGATACTGGTTTCAGAACACGATACAGCTGCTGTGTATCCAGGATACAACAAGTACATATACAATTTTAAATAAAAGTAATTAGAAAGTTTCATCAATCACACGGATACACTGCTTTATTTTTATTTTTTTAAATTGTTTTTCAAATCCTTTAACCCCTTAACGCACCAGGACGCACCGGTATGTCCTGCATTGAAGTGCTTTAAGGCACCGGGACGTACCGGTGCGTCCTGGCTAAAAACTGTCACCCTGTCAAAGGACAAGGTGACAGAACTGTGCCGTCAACTGTTTATGACAGTTGACCGGCACAGTAAGGGTATGTGCACACACACTAATTACGTCCGTAATTGACGGACGTATTTCGGCCGGAAGACCCGGACCGAACACAGTGCAGGGAGCCGGGCTCCTAGTATCATACTTATATACATAAGTATGATGCTAGGAGCCCGGCTCCCTGCACTGTGTTCGGTCCACTACTTGCGGCCGAAATACGTCCGTCAATCACGGACGTAATTAGTGTGTGTGCACATACCCTAAGACGGCAGGGGACCATTCACGGCGGTCTCCTGCCGGCGATGGCTGTGATTGGTCAGTCAAAGCAGATTGACCAATCACAGCTCCATGACGTGTGTATGTGATGGCGCCGGCTCAGAAGCTGAGCCAGCGCTATCACCGCTGGTATCAGCTGTCCGACACCCCTCTGCAACGGCCAGGACCGGAGCTAGGCTCCGATCCGGCCGATTAACCCCTTCGATGCATCGATCAACGCGATCAATGCATCGAAGTGTCTTGTAGCCGGTCGGCAACCACGATGGTTGCCACGGGCGCGGGTGTCAGCTATTTGTCACAGCTGTCATCGTGCCCTAACGGCCAGGACCGGAGCTAGGCTCCGATCCGGCCGATTAACCCCTTAGATGCAGCTATCGCTGCATCTAAGTGATTAGATCGCACCCTATGGTTGCGAATAACAACCATCGGCACCCTCGGTTGTTCCGATGGTTGCTATGGCAATCGTAGCCTAACAATCGCTTCCTAGTACGGAAACCTATTAGGCCCCTATGTAGGTAGTGCAGTGTATTAGAATAGCGATCAGGGCTTCATGTCTTCAAGTTCCCTAGTGGGACACAAAAAAAGTTAAAACAAAAAAAATAAATAAGTTTCATGTTAAAAAACACTATAACAGCCTTTTTTCCTATAAGTCTTTTATTATAGGAAAAAACAAAAAACATAAAGTACACATGTGGTATCCCCGCGTCCGTAACGACCCAAACTATAAAAATATCACGCTATTTTACCCGTATGGTGAACACCGTAAAAAAATTAAATAAAAAACTATTCCAGAATCGCTGTTTGTTAGTCACAACCCCTCGCAAAACAGAATAAAAAAAGGGATCTAAAAGTTACATGTACCCCAAAATTATACCATTAAAAACTGCAGCCCGTCCCGCAAAAAACAAGCCCGCCCACAGCTTTTTTTGACGGAAAATAAAAAAGTTATGGCTCTCAGAATATGGTGACACAAAAAATTAATTATTTGAAACAAAAGTGATTTTATCGTGTAGACGCTGCAAAGCATAAGAGAAACTATATACATCTGGTATCCCCGTAATCGTACCGACCCGCAGAATAAAGTAAAATTGTCATTCATAGCGCATGGCGAACGCCGTAAAAAATAAATAAATAATAAAACACATCAGAATTGCAGGTTTTTGGTCACCTTGCTTGCCAAAAAAATGAAATACAAAGTGATCAAAAAAATCGCATGTACCCCAAAATGGTACTAATGAAATCTACAGATTGTCACGCAACAAATAAGCCCTCACCCAGCTCCGGTGGAGAAAAAATAAAGAAGTTCTGGCTCTCAGAATATTTTGACGCAAAATGTGCAGAGTGTCCAAAAGCAGATAAGATCTGGCACCATTTCTCAGTGCGACACTGGCCACACATCTGTGGATAATTATTTATTTACCCAATTATTATACCCTCTTTTTATGCCCTGATATACACTGCACAGCTTACATATGCCCCCCCACATCATAAACTGAAATACCAGCAAAAACCCCAAAAAAATTACCACTAAGCAAAATCTGCGCTCCAATAGTCAAATGGCGCTACCTCCCTTCTGAGCCCTGCAGCGTGCCCAAGCAGCAGTTTACGTCCACATATATGGCATCGCCATACCGGGAGAACCCGATTAACAGTTTGAGGTATTTGTCTTCAGTGGCACAAAATATTGTGCACTAAAACCTTTGCACCATCCACTGAGCGTTCACTTCTAATAGAAAAAAAAAACCCTGTGTGGTCAAAATGGTCAGTGCACCCCTAGATGATTACCCTGAAGGGTAAAGTTTCCAAAATGGAGTCACTTCTCAGGGGCTTCTACTGTACGGGTACCTCAGGGGCTCTGCAAATGCGACATGGCGCCCAAAAAACAATCAACCAAAATCTACATGCCAAGTAGCACTCCTGCCATTCTGAGCCCTGCGGTGTATACAAGCAGCAGTTTATGACCACATATGGGGTATTGCCGTACTTGGGAAAAATTGGTTTACAATTGTTGGGGCGCTTTTTCTCCTTTATTCCTTGTGAAAATGAAAAAAAATGTAACATTTTAGTGGAAAGAATGTAGATTTTCATTTTCACTGCATAATCCCAATAATTCAGCAAAAAAATGTGGGGTCAAAATGCTCACTATACCGCTAGATAAATTCCACAAGGGGTATAGTTTCCCAAATGGGGTCACTTTTGCCGGGTTTGCACTATTTTGGCCCCTCAGTGGCTTTGCAAATGTGACATGGGGCCGCAAACCATTCCAGTAAAACTTGAGCTCCAAAAGTCAAATGGCGATCCGTCCTTTCTAACTTCCGCCATGTGTCCAAACAGCAGTTTATTACGACATATGGGGTATTGCTGTGCTCAGAAGAGTTTGCTTTACAAATATTGGGGTGTTTTTTCTCCTTTATCTGTTGTAAAAATGAAAAAATCTGAGCTAAAACTACATTTTATTAGAAAAAAATTAGATTTTTAAGGAAATTTTCTTGAAAATGCGAGAAATTGCAGCTAAAGTTCTAAGCCTTGTAACGTCCTAGAAAAATAAAAGGTCGTTCAAAAAACGATGCAAACATAAAGTAGACATATGGGAAATATAAACTAGTAAGTATTGTGTGTGGTATTACTATGTTTTACAAGCAGATACATTACATTACATTACAATTTAGAAAAATGCAGATTTTTGCAAATTTTCTCTAAATGTTGGTGTTTTTTACAAATAAATATTGAATTTAACGACCAAATTTTTTCAGTATCAAAGTACAACATGTCACTAGAAAACAATCTCAGAATCGCTTGGATAGGTAAAAGCATTCCGGAGTTATTACCACATAAAGTAACACAAGTCAGATTTGCAAAAATCGGCTGTGTCCACAAGGCCAAAACAGGCTTAGACACTAAGGGGTTAAAGGTTGACAAAATTACATAAATCCATCAAAGTTAATCTATTATTCTATTAAACCAGAGATAAAAACAAACCACAAAAGGTAGTTGAAATTATTTGTTTTGTTTTACATTGAAATCAGAATAAATCCCTGAATCATTAACCATCTCAAGTACTCCAATACAGATTTATAATAAATCTTCCTAAAAATATAGACACCTTTTAAATTCACATAATAAATGAAATTTTACACCATCCTATAAGCTTAAAGAGAATCTGTCACTAGTTCAGTAATGCCCAATCTCCTAGCTAATCTGTCACACTGATAATGCCAGTGAAAATTGTGTCCCAAAAAGTCTATTATTTTAAAAGTTATGAGCTTTTTTCTAAATATGCAAATGAGGTGAATACTAGACAAGTGGGTGTCAACCGCAGCGATTCTCCTGAGGTGGAGCCTCTTCACAGCCTCTGACGCTATCCTATCAGCATGAAGCTGCTTCACATAGTTTGGGAGACTGAGGCTGGAGGGAAGGGGGATCACTTCAAACAGCCATACCTCGGGCTGCGGACCACCTAGAACACTGGTAGTGGCATATGAAAGATGAGATTTGAATCTTTCATATGGCACCATGATCGCATTTCTAGCTGTAAAACAACCGGCGGTATCACTGGTTCAAAACACTGTCAGGAATGGAAGCTGTATACTATATGATCAGGCTGTATTGCTGGGCTGGGAAGAGGAGAACTGTATGACGATTACACAGCGTCAAACAAAAAACCTTACACCACCAAAAGTAAAAATAAAGAGTCACCTCCCATTTGGCAAGTATAGCCTATTTAGAAAAATGCTCATAACTTTGCAAATAACAACTTTTCTGTAAAAAAATGACACTGTAGTTATTAGCATCATAGCACTATTAGTTAGGAGGTATCGTCTCGGACACCTTTCCCAAATTTGATAAAGTTTGGGCTCACTGGAAAACACCATTGGGTTTGTAGAAATAGATTTAGGTAGTGAAAGTGGAAATGAGACACCATACATTATGGGTAAACACCCTTACACTACTAATGTATGTGTCCCCCCCCCCCTTTTTTTTTCTCTCTCTGTCGTCTGTCTCTTCTCTTACTCCTTGAGAATACGGTTTGATAATCATATAAGCTTATTAGCACTTCTTTCGGTACTTTATATAGACTTTGCATGTTCACTGAAATACTGGAATTTCATTTTTTTGTATATTGATAAGGGCCGGTTCACATCAGCGTTCGCTTTCCGTCGGGTGAACCCCTCAACGGAAAGTCAATTGGAAACCTTAGCTTCCGCTTGCATCACCATTGATCTCAATGGTGACGGAAGCATTGCTAATGGTTTCCGCTTGTCACCGATCTGGCAGGCTTCCGTTTTTGTGACGGAATCAATTGCGCAGCCAAAAAACGGAAACCTGCTAGAATGGTGACAAACGGAAACCATTAGCAATGTTTCCGTCACCATTGACATCAATGGTGATGCAAACGGAAGCTACGGTTTCCGTTTGACTTTCCGTTGAAGGGTTCACCCGATGGAAATCTCAGATGGAACCCATGAACGGAAAGCGAACGCTGATGTGCACCGGCCCTTATACGTGTATACACTGACCTCTTGTTGTTTGATTCTGCGCAAAAGTTTTGAATAATATTTTGGAAAACAAAAATACTAAGAAGATTGAAATATAGATTAGTTAGGAGATAAGGCATTAATAAACTAGTGACCTATCCTCTAAGTAAAGCCGCAAGGTGTCCTGGTGTTAAATTTAGGATACGGACAGTTTAACATGGGTACCATACGCCCAATTTCATTATTTGTATTTATGGCCCTTGATGCATTCTGTGATTCTTCTGGCCTAAGCAGCTACTGCCTGGTATGAACGGCTACACTTTAGTACAATATGAAGAGATGTTTCATACATTTTTGTTGTGGGCTATAAGTTCATCAACAGAAGAGGTAATGATGCCAACAAAAAAAAAAAACAACCAAACATTCACTTCACATAAAAACAAATAAATAAAATTTTATGTACGAAGAATCCCTCTTTTTCTTACTTGTGTTGTTTCATTAGTGTGCACTCTCCTCCCTCTTGTGGGTCAAGGTTGTAGATATACAGGTAACCATCTGCAGCAGCAACTAGAAGTCGTGGAATCTTTTGAATTCTAAATATAAAAATTTCAGCATGAAAAAAAAAACACTACAGTATTGCTCATTTAGAAACGTTTTTAATATACTGTATATATCTATATATGTGTTATTCTATCTCTAGAACGAAGTTACAGAAGCACTCAGTTGAGCAATGTGCCCCTTCCTTCGGCATTTATCAGAATTTTATGGCTCGCCCATTGACAAGCTATAGGAAGTGCGCTACAGACAGTTTGCTACGTCTCAAACCAGGCAGCCTCCGGTCCTCACAAATATAAACTTAAAGGCTATGGACACCTTTCACATGGTAACAAAAATATTTTTACATAAGTGAGGGATCACCTGGAGTTAAAAAAAAGCACTAGGTTTAAGGCTGCAATCTTTATTCCTTAATTTATTTTAAGACCCACTGATATGCAGTTTACAAATTGCTCCTAGTATCAGACTATTCTCATGTGGTTGTGTCCCTCTCAGTAATACGTGCTGGATGTGAGGTCTGCGACTCCAGGATGCTGCTGTCTTTACTAACTAAAGTAGCAGCACAGCTTTCTCTCTACACTAGCCTGTGTGATAATCCCCTATGCTTTCCTCCCTATCTACACTCTGATACAGTTCAGCCTGTTTAATTTTCCCCCTCCTGAACACATAGATGCCCCCTCTCCTCTACTCTGCCCTGTACGACCTCCACCCACTGCCTGCTGCTAGGGTTGGGTGATTATGGCCTAAATCAAAATCACGATTAATTGAATATGTTACCTCGATTACGATTAATAAAATATTTTAGGCCGCACACATTTCTGCATGCTACGCCATTGCATTAATATAGATCCCCTAAGTCTACTCTATACTACTGTATATAATATACCCCCTGACACTGCACTTCACACAGTATAATGCTCCTATAGCTGCCCCCACACAGCACCAATAGTGCCCAATAAAAATAATTTAATACATACTCCTCTAACCCAGTTCCAACGATGAGTGGAGGAGATCCCTCTGCTCCTCTGGTCTGTGTGGCTCGATGCATATTTTCAGATTCCACTGGACTTCTGGCATATACAGGCGTTTCAGGCATCCTATTGGTCCACGGTGTCAATGGCCACCCCATTTACTCCTTGTTTAATCTCAATGCCCACGGGCCACAGCGAGTGGACAGTGCCCGTCCTAATGGTATGTACATGAATGATGGGGGTTATATACAGGGCTGATGGCTACTATAAACATGGATGGGGTAATATACAGGGACCCCCATCATCCCTGTCTATTACCCCATCAACCTTGTATATAACCCCCATCATCCGTGTAAATATTAGGGCAGGCACAGTCCACTCGCCATGGTGCGCGGGCATTGAAGGTAAAAAAAAAATAGAAATGCGTTGGCATTGAGGACAACGTGGACCAATAGAATGCCTGAAATGCCAAAATATGGCAGAAGTCTGCCACAGACAGGAGCGAGGCAGTGACGTTATCGCGCCTGTCTCACTGAGCAGCTAGCGTTACACAGTGAACAGTGGAGCAGGGAACTGATGGCTCTCTGGTCTATTATAGGATTCAACTGTATGTGTCTTGAGGACGCAGATTCAATTGAAAAGCAACAAAACGAAAAACCCGCAACGCGCAATATACTTCTGTTATCTGCGATTAATTTAGTTTCTTTTTTTTACGATTAATTGTCCAGCCATACCTGCTGCTACCTCTAACAATGAGAGAGTGGAGAGCAGATTACATCAAGTGGAATGATGGATTTGAATTATAAGCAGATGCACAGCCAGTTATTTACAGGAGTTGCACATACTCTAAAGCAGCAAAATGATAGGACATTTTTTATGAAGACTATTTAGAAAGTTGATTAACTTTGCATTTAGTGTGCAAATGAACACAAAAAAAATATGTCACAGCAAAGGTGTCCTTAGCCTATGTACATCTTTGATATAGTTTTTTTTCTTTTAGATAAAAACGCGCAGTGTGATTGGTGCAACTTCCTTAACACATTTTATTAAAAATAACTTACTTTGTGAGATACAGATGTTTTGTATCCTGTATACAAAGCAGTTGTATCGTTTGCCAAGACCTGAATCCATCAGGTCAGCAGGACTGACGGGTTCTCCATGTGAGCCACCTGTAATCGATCACATCTAAGTTATGAACTTAGATGTGATACTTAACAGCTCGATCCTGTGCGTCGGATACACGCTGGACCCGTGTCACTGAACCATGTAGGTCATGCACCTGACGCATACAGAATTCAGTGCAAGATACAGCTGTTCTGTATGCAGAATGCAAAGCAGCTGTATCTAAAAAAGTAAAAATAATTTTTAATAAAAATGTATTTAGGAAGTGGCACCAATTAGTAAAGGACAATTGTATTAAAAAAAAAAAAAAAAAGAAACATTGGTGTCAAAGGGAGACTTTAAGGCCATATTCACACTACAGTTTTCAGTCCCACTCTTGCCCTCACAGGCAACCAGCATGGTGTGGTAATCGCATATTTTCCTATCTTGCATACTATTTCATTATTTATTTGCATTGTCTTTGCATTCTATATTTGACATTGAATGTTCAGTCATTCAAATGCAGATTTTTTTACAGATATCCTTTCTTTTAAGTGACATTTCTTCTGTTTAAATTCTAATAGGGCAATAGTGGGGATACCTTTGGCATTTATTTAGGCTAGGGACGTGTGCGCTCTTTTCTTAGTTTTTAATTGCTTTTAGATGTTTTTCCCTTGTGAGTACTGCTGTGCCAACGGTTTGTACATTTTTCATGTATATTATAATAAAGTAACTTAAATTGTTTTGGATGTGCGACTTTAGTAGCATTTGTCTTTCCTCTAATTTTTGTGTAATTGTTACACATTTGTTGAATCAGCACTCCAAGCACCTTTTTACATATTTTGTCGTGCCCATCCCATTTCTTTGTTTATCAGGAAAGCTCCTGAAGTCGCTGTCCACATATGGACAGACGTCAGGAGTTTCCTGGCCCTGGAGTCCCCGAGCAGAGCATTAGCTGGCGCTCTGCCCTGAGGCTCCAGCGCTAGGAAAGCCCCTGAAGTCACTGCTCATATATGGACAGGGATGTCAGGAACTGTCTGGCACTGGAGTCCCCGAGCAGAGCATCAGCTAGCGCTCTGCCCGGGGACTCCTGCACTGCTCCTGATGTCACGGTCTATGTCAGGCGTTTCTGATCGCTTGAGTACCAGAGTAGAGCATCAGCTAGCGCTCTGCCAAGGACTCAGTGACTGTGGACGTTCCTGACATCACTATCCATATTTGGACAGTGACATCAGGAGCTTGCCTAGCGCTGGAGCCCCAGGGCAGAGAACCAGCTGGCACTTTGCCCAGGGACTCCATCACTGCTCCGGACTTCACTTTTCCCAGAACTGGAGTCCCTGAACAGAGAATCAGCTAGTGCTCTGCCCGGGAACTGCAGTAATGCTCCGGACATTACTGTCCATATATGTACAATGAGGTCAGGGATTTCCCATCGCTGAAGGACTCCCAGAGCAGAGAATCCGCTAGCGCTCTGCCCAGGAATCCGTCGCTGTGGAAGATCCTGATGTCACTGTCCATATTTGAACAGTGACTTCAGTAGATTCCCTAGCGCTGGAGCCCAAGGGCAGAGCATCAGCTAGTACTCTACCCTGGGGCTCCAGCACTACTCCTGACGTCACTGTCCATATATGGACAGTGACGTCAGGAGTTCTCTAAAATCAGCTAGCGCTCTGTCCGGGGACTCCAGTAATGCTCCTAACGTCACTTTCCATATACCTGGGGTTTCAGACGCTGGGAAAGCCCCTGACATCACTGTCCATATATGGACAGTAACATCAGGAGCTCTACCTGGACTGAAGTCCTGGGGCAGAGCCTCTACTAGCGCTTTGTTCGGGGACTCCAGCACTGCTCCTAACGTCACTATCCATATATGGGCAGTGACATCAGGAGTTTCCCATCGCTCCAGCACTGGACCCAGGAAAAGGAAGTATAATAATCACTTCACTTTTTTTTGTGTTTTTTTTACAGGTTTGGTTGTTGGACTACTTCAGATTAAAGGACTACTTCGATGACTGTTTTTTTCAATAAAATGTTTAACGACTGTTGTGTGGGTATTTTTTTTACTTCAATAAAACATTTATTTTTTCTACGGGTCTTTTTTTGTTAACTATATTACTACTGCATTATTAATGGCCGCTATCTGATTGAAAGCATCCATTACTAAGGCGGGGCTTAGTGTTCGCTGGTGAAAAGGCTTACACTAACCCCCTCTTTATTCCCCCGACCGCCACTAGGGGTACCGGGAAGAGCAGGGTACGATCCAGTACCCGACCATCTGTAGTGATAGTGGGCACTGGGGCGGCCGCAAGCTGGGAAAGCCTAAAAACCGTGGCCTTTCCGATCCTGGTACTGCTAGCCTGCTGCTGTAATGTTGTATCTAGCTGGTTATGAAAAATGGTGTGGACCCCACAGTTTTTGTTTTTTTGTTTAAATAAATTTATAATTAGAAAAAACCATGTGTGGTACCCCCAATTTTTCATAACTAGCCAGATACAACATAGCAGCAGCTGGGTAGCATTACTAGGGTGGGAAAGGCCACGGTTTTTGGGCTTTCCCAGCCTAATAATACCAGCCTGCAGCCACCCCAGGGTCGTGCCCTCTCTACAGATGGTCTGATACTGGATCGTACCCGGCTCTTCCAGGTACCCCTGGTGCCATTAGGTATTGGGGTAATAATGGGGGGTTAGTTTTAGCCTTTTCACCAGCTAACACTAAGCCCCTCCTCCGTAATGGACACTGTCCATCAGACAGTGGCCATTACTAAGGCAGTAGTAATTTAGCTAAAAAACACACAAGACACGTAGAAAAAATATTTTATTGAAATAAAAAAAACAACAAAACAAAAAACACACACAACCCTCGTTAACCATTTTATTGAAAAAAAAAAAAAACACACCATCATTGAAGTAGGCTTTGAATCCGAAGTAGTCCAACAACCAAACCTGTAAATAAAAAAACACCCAAAAATATAATTTGTAACACACAAAACAGTAAAGCAATTATTATACTTACCTTTCCTAGGTCCATCGCTGGAGCCGCAATGTCAGCAAGCTATGCTGTTTCCATAACTTCTGGAGTTATAGGGGGGGTGGGGGGGGGGGGGATTGGCACAAAAACTGCCTAGGGCAGCATCAACTCTAAATACGGCCCTGCTTTCACCTAAACTCTCCCCCCTGGCCCCCACTTTACCTTTGCCTCCTCCTATGCCCCTCTCCCCCCTCCTCCCACAGAGCCTCTGTCACCATCTGTGCCCCCCACCACAAATAAATTTCAAAATCCTCTTCTGTGTCCCCTGCAACCCATGAGACCCCCCTGCCACTTTCTGTTAGCCATAATACACCTACCACTTTGGGCCCTCCCTGCCACCTTTTGTATTCCCTTTCCAACACCCTCATAGAGCCCCAGGCACATTATGACCACACAGAGACCTTTTCTCCAACTTCTGTCCCCCCTCAGCTAAAACAGTGGCCTGTCTCCTGCAGTCTACCATGTCCCTGCTCCCTAGAGCCCTGTCACCTTCTGAACCCTCTTTTCGTTCAACATCTTCGGCTGATGTCCGAATTGCTGATTAATCAGCCAAAGCTGCAGTACATGGTTCAATGGCTGTGAGCTCATGCTAGCAAGTCAAATATAGCAGAAAACCCCCAGAAACTAATGGCAACGCAACGGGATCAAACCAAGCTCTCTATACTCTGAAAGCAAGGAAAATAAGTGACTTGGCGATCATGTGACCTTACTGTGGGTGTTTTTAGTGAGTTGTGACGGAAAAAAAAAAAATTACAAAATGAAATTCATGAGGTTTAAAACAGACAGTGAAAAACAGACGTAAAATGATCGGAAGTCAGAAATGGAAACACGCCCCAGAGCGTGCACGGATCGGATGCAAAACGGCCGCCAAAAGAGGGCCAAGACGGACATTTTTTTTACAGCCAATACCGAGACTCTGTCATGTGAATAGGGCCTAACTTAATCAGTATATTTGGAGAGCATGAATTTGCTTTAAAGATTGCAAAATAGGTACAAAAAGATTTAAAAAAAATAAATAAAATCAGTTTAAGGAATAATTTAAAACCACAAATGAAAGAAGATTTCAAATTACACTGCCAATGAACAGATGTTCCTGTGACCACAGAAAGGCAGACGAACCGTCGCAAAAGCTCTGCCCTGGTTGAACATTTCAGTTACTTGAGATGGCAAATAACTAGTGGAAGCCATGATAACTTTTCCAAAGTATTCCGTCCAGGTGGTTGGTTCTTCAGCAGGCCTAAAAAGCAGAAGAGATACGTCGTAAGAATATATCCATTTGAGTCTACTGCTCGTCAGCTTTAATTGTGATCCACATTCTGTGTGCACTGTTCAGTAACCATAAAAAATATTTACGTGAATTACTTTAGGGTATGCCGTTACTTCAGCAACCAGATGTTACATTGTAGTAAACATGATTTTAAGAATCGCATTCACATAACGCTGCCAACACACTAGGACTTCTAGAGTAATATATCTGGAGGACAGCACTGTAACTTATCTTTCTCTCAGCACTGGCATTACACTATGTAGACCCCACTTACTCAGCAGTCTTGGGGACAGAGTATATGTATTTTCAATGACCTAACACTTCTACATCTATAGCTTTGTAACGATAGGTTCGCTTGATGTTTTCTTTCGGATACGGTTGTAGTGAAGGACTTTGCCATATAACTATTGGCACACATGGATTATGTAAAGAATAATTGTGTTTGTTAGATCATGCTCCTGTGTCCTCTTGGATCCTCTCGTACACGGACAGCGAAGTCATTTTTGGCGTTGTGCAGGCCAGCCAATAAGAATAGGCCCACTAGTAGCAGCTTCTTCTTACTGGCACTGGACATTTTTTGAGGGAAATAAAAGAAAACCAGGAGGCGCTAAAACAAGCACATTTGCCGAAAAAAGTAAGTGAACCCTTTGGAATTATATCCTCATTGACCACATTTTATTAGTAGTCCAATTGTTATCGAAGGTCTCATGCACATGACCTCATCGGTTCTGCGGTCGGCAAAACCACGGGTCCGTTGCGGTCCATCGGACCGCAAAAAACCCTAGTTATGCATCCGTGTGTCATCAGTGCTCACAGATCCACAACAATTCACCAGTATTGGTGAATCCGCACCAAAAAAAATGACATGTCCCGACTTTTTGTGCTGCGGATTTGCAGGCTCCGCACCGATGCGTGTAATCCAGTGTTGTTTAAATGGGGCAATTGAAAAGAAGAGGTCCGCAATTTAACCGCAAAAATATAGTCATGTGCACAAGGCCTAAGTCACAATTTTAGACAAACCAAATTGAACTAAACTAAATACACACAAACAGATGTACTGTTCATATCCATTGTTGAGCACATTGAGTAAACATCCATAGTGTCTGGAGAAAAAGTGAACCCTTGAATCTAATAACCTGTAGATCCTCTTTTAGCAGCAACCAACTTCACCAAACGTTTCCAATAGCTGCAAATATGTTTTGCACAATCGTTGCCTGGTCTAACAGATAATTTTTAATATTTATTTATGGGACCACTCCTTTAATAAAGTCATTGTCAGCTAGGGTGAACGAGGCCATCAGAATATGCAAAATTAGCACGGAAAAAACTTTATGGAACTAGTAATACGGTGATGAAAAAACAGCCCGATGTGCAGGCTGGAGGGGAACATATCTTCAGTTTCAGGGTCCTAGTATTTAGGAACTAGGAAGGGGAGGGACATAGCTCATCTGATGGAAGCGAGGGCGCCCATATTATACCAGGGCAACACTTTCCCAGCACAATTTCCCAAACTGCAAAGGAGGAAAAGTCCCCAAATGGTGCAGTGTTACAAAAAGGCGGATAAGAAAGGATACCATTTATCAGTGCGACACTTGTCTGTGCATAACGGATTGCTCCACAGCATACCCTGATGTACTCCGCACAGATTACATATGCCCTCACATTATAACCTGAAATACCAGTAAAACTCCTAACAAAACTACTACCAAGCTAATTCCACTGACTAAATTACGCTAATTTCCTTCTAAGCCTTACAGTATGGCCAAACAGCAGATTACGTCCACATGTATGGCAATGCCATTCCCGGGAGAAGATTTATGGGGTAAGATTCTCCAGTAGCACAAGATGGGCACAACTTTTTGAGCGGTGAAATGGCATATCAGTGGAAAAATTGCAATTTTCCCTTTGCATCATTCACAGTGTATTCATTTCTGAAAAACACCTGTGGGGTCGAAATGCTCACTGCACCCCTTGATAAATGCATTTAGTGGTGTAGTTTCTAAATGGGGTTTTTTCTTTTTGTACTTCAGGGGTTTTGCAAATGTGACATGGCATTCGCATACCATTACTGCAAAATCTACGCTCAAAGTCAAATACCACTCCTTTTCTTCTGAACCCTCCCATATGTCCAAACAGGAGTTTATAACCGCATATTGGGTATTACCATACTCGGGAGACATTGCTTTATAAATGTTGGGGTGCTTTTTCTTCTTTATTCCCTATGAAAATGAAAAATGTTTATCTAAATCTACATCTTATTGGAAATTTTTTTATTAATTTTTAAGGCATAATTATAATTGATTCAGCAAAAAACCTTAGGGTTCAAAATTCTCACTATACCCTTAGATGATACATCAAGGGGTGTAGTTTCCCAAATGGAGTAATTTTTGGAGTGTCCACTGCACTAGTACTAGAGGGAATAGCAAATGCGACAGGACGCCCAGAAACATTCTAAATGCCAAATGACTCCTTCAATTGAGCCCTACTGTGTGTCCAAACAGCAGTTTATGACCGCATATGGGGTATTACTGCACTCTGGAGGAATTGCTTTAAAAATGTTAATGTGCTTTTTCTGCTTTAATTCTTGTGGAAATAAAAAAAAAAATATATAGTTATACCTACATTTTATTGGATAAAATGTAGATTCATTTTCACGGCCTAATTCCAATTATTTCTGCAAAAAAACAGTGGAGTAAAAATGCTCACTATACCCCTACATCATTTCCTTGAGGGGTAGTTTCCCAAATGGGGTCACTTGTGGGGGTTTCCGGTGTTTTGGCCCCTCAGGGGCTTTGTAAATGCGACATGGCCTCCACAAACCATTCCAGCTAAATTTGTGCTCCAAACGTCAAATGGCGCTCCTTCCCATCTGAGCCCTGCCGTGTGTCCAAACAGCCATTTATGACCACATATGGGTTATTGCCGTACTCGGGAGAAATGGTTTTACAAATGTTGGGGTGCTTTTTCCCCTTTAATTCTTGTGGAAATAAAAAATTCTACGTTTTATTGAAAAAAATTTAATTTTACATTTTCACAGCCCAATTCTAATAAAATCTATGAAATACCTGTGGGACCAAAATGCTCACTACACACCTAGATAAAGTCCTTGTGGGGTGCGGTTTCCAAAATAAGGTATTTTTTGGTACCACAAGACATCGTCAAACCTGACATGGTGACTAAAATACAATCTAAAAAAAAAAAAAAAGGCCGCCCCAAAATCCCCTAGGTGCTCCTTAGGCCGCTGCTTCAGTCCATTAACACACAAGGGCCACATATGCAATATTTCTAAAAACTGCAGAATCTGGGTAATAAAAGCTTAGTTCTATTTCTCTATTAAAACCTGTGTTACAGAAAAAAATGGATTAACCCCTTAAGGACGCAGCCTAGTTTGGGCCTTAAGGCTCAGAGCCCATTTTTCAAATCTGACATATTTCACTTTATGTGGTAATAACGTCGGAATGCTTAAACCTACCCAAGCGATTCTGAGATTGTTTTCTCGTGACACATTGGGCTTCATGTTCGTGGTAAAATTTGGTCGATATATTCAGTGTTTATTGGTGAAAAATTGCAAAATTTAGAGAACATTTTGAAAAAATTGCATTTTTCAGAATTGAAATGCATCTGCTTGTAAAACAGACGGTTATACCACCCAAAATAGTTACTAGTTCACATTTCCCATATGTCTACTTTAGATTGGCATCGTTTTTTGAACATTATTTTATTTTTCTTGGACGTTACAAGGCTTAGAACATAAACAGCAATTTCTCATATTTTTAAGAAAATTTCAAAAGCCTTTTTTTTAAGGTACCTCTTGAGTTCTGAAGTGGCTTTGTGGGGCCTATGTATTAGAAACCCTGATAAAACACCCCATTTTTAAAACTAGACCCCTCAAAGTATTCAAAACAGCATTTAGAAAGTTTTTTAACCCTTCAGGCATTTCACAGGAATTAAAGCAAAGTGGAGGTGAAATTTGCAAATTTCATTTTTCTTGCTGAATTTCAATTTTATTCATTTTTTTTCTGTAACACAGAAGGTTTTACCAGAGAAACACTACTAAATATGTATTGTCCAGATTCTGCAGTTTTTAGAAATGTCCCACATGTGGCCCTACTGCGCTCGTGGACTAAAACACAAGCCCTAGAAGCAAAGAAGCACCTAGTGCATTTTGAGTCCTCTTTTTTTATTAGAATATATTTTAGGCAGCATGCCAGGTTTGAAGAGGTGTTGAGGTGCCAAAACAATAGGAATCCCCCAATAGTGACCCCATTTTGGAAACTACACCCCTCAAGGAATTCATTTATGGTTGTTGTTACCATTTTGACCGCACAGTTTTTTCACAGCACGTATTTGAATTGGCCTGTGAAATGAAAAAAATGACATTTTTTCCAATAAAATGTCATTTGTGATCACAATTTCTTATTTTCACAGGGAACAAAATACCCCATTTTGTTGCCCAATTTGTCCTTAGTGTGGCAATACCCCATTTGTGGTAATAAACTGCCGTTTGGGCCCATGGGAGGGCTCAGAAGGAAAGGAGCGCTATATGTTTGTTGGAGTCCAGATTTTGCTGGATTAGTTTTCGGGTGCCATGTCGCATTTGCAGAGCCCCAGAGGTATCAAAGCAATGGAAACCCACCAGAAGTGACCCCATTTTGGAAACTACACCCCTCAAGGAATTCATTTATGGGTAATGTGACCATTTAGACACCATAGTTTCTTCACAGAACTTATTTGAATTGGGCTGGGAATGAAAACAACATTATTTTTTTCAAATAATATGTCGTTTTGGCTGAAAATTTTTTATTTTCACAAGAAACAAAATACCCCATTCTGTTGCGCAATTTGTTCTGAGTGCCGCAATACCCCATTTGTTGTGATAAACTGCCGTTTGGGCCCATGGGAGGGCTCAGAAGGAAAGGACCACCATTTGGCCTACTGGGGACTTTCTAGTGCGAAGTCATGTATGCAGAAGCACCTGAGGTACCAGTACAGTTGAAACCCGCAAGAAGTGACCCCGTTTTAATAACTACACCCTTAAGGCATTCATCTAGAGGTGTAGTGAGCATTTTGACCAGAGACCTACACCCCATAAACTGTAATGTGGGTTCTCCCGGGTATGGCAATACCCTACATGTGGCTATAATCAGCTGCCTGGACACACCGCAGGGCTCAGAGGGGAAAGACGAGGGGGGATAAGCTGTGCGGAGTGCATCAAGGTAAGTAAAATTGGGGTAAATTATAAACCAGGGGATGTATGATAAATTTTAAAATTTGTTGTTGTACAAATAAAAGCAATTTTCAGTACAGCTGCGCCCTCGGATATTCAATTTTT
The DNA here is from genome assembly GCF_050947455.1 of Rhinoderma darwinii. Taxonomy (NCBI): domain Eukaryota; kingdom Metazoa; phylum Chordata; class Amphibia; order Anura; family Rhinodermatidae; genus Rhinoderma; species Rhinoderma darwinii. The sequence goes on along the minus strand of NC_134692.1, from coordinate 75,311,270 downwards.
TATCCCCTTATCTCCTAAATTTTAAAACTGACTTTTATACAGAGCGCTGGTTATTCAGGACACCTGTCACATTGATATATTGTGTCATCCCTTATAGAAGACTTTGCACCTCTTTTGACTTTTTCCATTCTTGCCAGTTTGGGGAACTTCTCCTGGAAAGTGTTGCCGCCTTGGTACGATGCGTGTGGCCCCGCTTCCAGAAGTACTGGGTGCCCCCCCTTCTTGGTCCCTAAAAGATTAGGTTCTTGATAATCACCTCTTGAAATTCCAGGAAAGTTCCCGTCTGGCCTGCACATCGACGTAGCACGTACGCATTGTACAATGCCATCTGTATGATGTGCCCGGCCAGCTTCTTATACCACACCGCATGGCGCTGTAGGGCTTCAGGATTTGATCTGACAAGTCCACACCTCCCATGTACCTATTGTAGTCCAGGATGCAGTCTGGTTTGGGGGAGGCCTTTCCTTCATATAGCCTAAACCTGTAGGTATACCCGGATGCACTCTCGCAGCTTATACATCTTCACGCCATACCTTGCCCTCTTACCCGGCAGGTACTCGCGGAATTGAACCCTCCCTTTAAAATGTACCAAGGACTCATCAATAGAAATACACTTTCGGGGGTGAATGCTTGGTAAAACCGGGCACTGGAACGGTCTAATAGGGGTCTCCATTTATACAAACTGTCAAAACTGGGGTCATCTCGGGGTGGGCACGGCTCCTTATCAGTATAATGTAAGAAGCAAAGTATTGCCTCATTTATTTATTTTTTTAGGTTACAGTTCAGTTCAGAAGTTGCTTTGAGGGGCCCATATATTAGAAACCCCCTATCAAACACCCCATTTTAGAAACTAGACCCCTCAAAGTATTCACAACAGCATTTAGAAAGTTTATGAACCCTTTAGGTGTTTCACAGAAATTTAGAGCAAAGTAGAGGTGAAATTTACATATTTTTTTTTGTCTGAAAATCCTCTTTATACCATTTTTTTTATAACACCAAAGGATTTATCAGAGAAACGCAACTTAATACGTATTGTGCAGATTCTGCAGTTTTGAGAAATATCCCACATGTGGCCCTAGTGCGTAATGGGCTGAAGCACCGGCCTCCGAAGCAAAGGAGCACCTAGTGGATTTTGAGCCCTCCTTTTTATTAGGCACCATGTCCGGTTTGAAGAGGTCTTGTGGTGCCAAAACATTGGAAACCCCCCAAAAGTGAGCCCAATTTGGAAACTAGACCCCTTGAGGAATGCATTGTAGTTTTATTGGGGTGCATGCAGCTTTTTGATCAGTTTTATTCTATTTTTAGGTGGCGTGGTGACTAATAAACAGCAATTTTACTATTGTTTTTTTATTCTTTTTTTTTTTACTGCGTGCACCGTGCGCTATAAATGACATATTCACTTTATTCTGCGGGGCGATACGATTACGTCGATACCAGATGTTTATAGTTTTTTTTTATGTCTTATGGCGTTTGCACAATAAAATACGTTTTGTAAACAATCATTTGCTTTTTGTGTTGCCTTATTCTAAGAGCCAGAACTTTTTTATTTTTCAATCAATAAAGCCGTGCGAGGACTTATTTTTTGCGTAACGAACTGTAGTTTCGATCAGTACCATTTTTAGGTACATGCGACTTTTTGATCTCTTTTTATTCCATTTTTTGGGAGGTGAAGTGACCAAACAATTGTGATTGTGGTTCGGTTTATTATTATTTTCTTTTACGGCGTTCACCGTGCGGGATAAATAACGAAATAATTTTCTAGTTCAGGCCGTAACGGACGCGGCGATACCAATTATGTATAGTTTATTTGTTGGTTTATATATTTTTATTAATAATAAATGACTGATAAGGGAAAAAGGGGGATTTTTACTTTTAATACTTTTAAAACTTTTATTTTCACACAACTTCTTTTAACTTTTTTTTTACTGTATTACTTTGTCCCACTAGGGGACTTGAGGGCAGGAGGCCCTGATCGCAATTCTAATACACTGCACTACATGCGTAGTGCAGTGTATTAGAACTGTCAGCTACTCACTGACAGCAAGCATAGTGGGTCCTGACGTTGTCAGGACCCACTAGGCTTCCGTCTATGGCATAGCCGGACGCCATTGTTTGGTGTCCGGTTGCCATAGTCACCATCGCCGGCCGCTATCGGGTAGCAGGCCGGCGATGGCAGCTTAACCCCTAAAAAGCCGCGATCTCTATGTCACAGCTCCTGTATGTGTCGGGAGGACGGCCGAAACGGCCGTTACTCCCGAGATGTACTATTAGGTCACGGAGCGCGAACGATACAGCTGCCATGACGTAATAGTACGTCCAGGAGCGGGAAGGGGTTAAGAATGAATTTCTGCAAAAAAATAAATAAAATATGGAATCTCTAACTTTCACCTCTACTTTGCTTTAATTCGTGTGAAACGCTTAAAAGGGCTAAGACATTTTCTAAATTCTGTTTTATGGGGGTTTGTAAAGTATGAGCCCCTTTAATGCTACTTCAGAACTGAACTAGTGCCTAAAAAAATAGCCTTTTGAAATTTTCTTGAAAATGTGAGACATTTCTGCTAAAGTTAGAAGCCTTGTAACTTCCTAGAAAAATAAAAGGATGTTGAAGAAAATGCCAATCTAAAGTAGACACTTCAGAAATATTAACTAGCAACTATTTTGTGTGGTATTACTATCGGTCTTACAAGCAGATGCATTTAAATGTAGAAAACCGCAAATTTTTGCACTTTTTCGCTACATTTTGGTGTTTTTCACAATTAAATACTGAATGTATCGACCAAATTTTACCATGAACAGTGGACATCAATGGGTCATGAGAAAAAAAAAATCTCAGAACCCCTTGAATAGGTAAAAGCATTCCAAACTTATTACTACATAAAAGGGACAAATCAGATTTGAAAAATGAGGCTCTGTCAGGAAGGTGGCCGCAGCGGGAAGGGGTTAAGATTAGCGTATGAGACGCCAGTCTTAATAAATCTCCCCCATTGGGTTATACACACAGAACACTTATCAGCTACAAAACATGGAGAAATAAGTACGCATTTGGTGCAATGAAAAGTGACGGACTGCACTATGGCGGTGAAGTTTATTTTATATACATATATTAATAATCCTTGTGACATTTGTGGTGAATTAAAATATTGAAAAAAAAAAAATTGGTACGTACTTTTCCTTGACTGTCTCTAACTTGAAGATATGTACAGTCTCTGTGTTACTTGAAGCTGAAAGAAATGTGCCATCCATGCTGAATGCTAATGAAAATATTGTCACACACCTAAAGACATGGATTAAGAAAAACAAATGTAATATCAAAGGGACATTATTTTAGCATCTTATTTCATGTAAATAGTAATAATAAATATGTATACCATATTATTCGGACCATAAGACGCACCCAGGTTTTAGAAAACAGAAAATAGGAAAAAATGTCATATTTTACTTCTTTTACAAAGCAAAAACTATTGGTTAAAAAAAATAATTTATTCAGTTTCACCACATTCTGAAAGCCATAAATGATATTTTTCCATCATTTGAGCGGTGTGAGGGTTTATTTTTTGCGGGACGAGCTGTAGTTTTTATTAGCACCATATTTTTGGTACATACGATTTTTTTTATCACTTTTTATTTCATTCTTTTTAGGGCTATTGTGACCAAAAGACAACGATTCTGGGGTTTTACATTTTTTATTTTTTTACACCGTTCACTGTGTGAGTTAAATAATGCTATATTGTAATAGCTTCAGACTTTTACGGATGCAGCGATACTAATTTTTTTATTTTTACATTGTGCTTGGGGAAAAACGGGAAATGTGTTTTTTTTTTCACTTTTAACATTTTTTTACACTCCTGAAAATGTATTTAACTTTTTTATTTTACATATTTTATTAGTTCCCCTAGGGGAATTGAACCAGCGATCATTGGATCGCTGGTACAATACACTGCAATACATGGATGAGTTACGGAAACCGCGTAGCTCACTGAGCTATGCTGCTTCCGTAACTCCCATAGTAGTGAATGGCAGTTACAGAAGCAGCGTAGCATGCGACGCTGTTTCCGTAACTACTATTCAGTTCTATGGGAGTTATGAAAACTGCGTAACTCAGTGAGTTACACTGTTTCCGTAACTTGACCATGTAAGCAGGAAGTGGCCGGAAGACAGCGGAGACGGGTAAGATAGAACGGGGCTTAGGGGGCCCCGTTCTAGAGATAGATGTGGGTCCCAGAAGTGCCTTCAAAACAGCATCAATTCTTCTAGGTACACTTACACAAAGTCATGGAGTTTGTAAGATTAAAGTCAGGTGTATGATTAACCAATTACACCAAACAGGTGATGATGATCATCATTTTCATGTGTAGGTTGAAACACAGTCATTAACAGAAACAGCTGTGTAGGGGGCTTAAAACTGGGTGAGGAACAGCCAAACTCCGCTACAAAGATGAGCTTGTGGGAGAAAGTTTCAGGTCACAGGTCCACCATGGCAAGACTGAGCAGAGCATCAAGTTGGTTATACTGCATCAGCAATGTCTCTCCCACGCAAATATTTAAAAGCAGATATGGGTTCCAAGATGTGCTGTTCAAGCTCTTTTGAAGAAGCCTAAAAAAAGGGGCAACATTGAGTACCGTAGACGCAGTGGTCAGTCATGGAATCTTAGTGCGGCAGTTTAAAGACACATCATGCTTTCCTTTGAAATGGGAAGATGTTCAGCAGTGCCATCAGTTCACGACTGGCAGAAACCAGTGGGACCAAGTTACACCCATCTATTGCTCTGAGAAATCTGGCCAGAAGTGGTCTTTATGGAAAAATTGCAACCAAATAGCCATACCTTCAACGTAGAATCAAGGCCAAGCAACTCAACTATGAATGAAAACATAGAAACTGGGTTTCAAAAAAATGGCAGCAGGTGTTCTAGACTGATGAGTGAAAATTGTAAATATTTGGCTGTAGCAGTAAGCAGTTTGTTTGTCGAAGGGCTGGCGAGCAGTACAATAATGTGTCTCTGCAGGCAACAGTGAAGCTGCAATTTGGGGCTGCATTTCAGCAAATGGAGTTGGGCATTTAGTGTAGATTAATGGTGTCCTCAAAGCGGAGACATACAAGCAGATACTTATCCATCATGCAATACCATCAGGGAATCATACGATTGGCTCTAAATGTATTCTGCAGCATGACAACAACCAATGTCATTAAGAATTATCTTCATCGTAAAGAAGAACAAGGAGCCCTGAGTGTGATGATATGGCCCCCACAGAGCCCTGATATCATCAAGTCTGTCTGGGATTACATGAAGAGGCAGAAGGATTTGAGGAAGTCTACATCCGCAGATCTGTGGTTAGTTCTCCAAGATGTTTGGAACAACCTCCCTGCCGAGTTCCTTCAAAAACTGTGTGCAAGTGTACCTAGAAGAATTGATGCTCTGTCAAAGGCAGAGTGGTCACACCGAATATTGATTTGATTTGGATTTCTCTTCTGTTCACTCATTTTGTTAATTGATAAAAAATAAATAAATAAATAATTACAGTTCTATTCTAAAAAAGGGAAGAACTCCTCATTCCCCAAAGAAAACTTACAAAACAGCCCATTAGACTTAAAGGGACTTTTGATAGGGCAAATCATGTAATTAAAGATATCATGAAAAAATATTTGGCTAGTCTCCAGATGGATATGGATGTAAGAGATATTATCCACTTAGGCACAGGTGAAATATAGGAAAGGAAAGAGTATAGGAGATAAGAGTCATGCATAGTCACCTAACAAATTCCCGGATGGAAAGAATGTTGGTTAGGCAAAAAAAATAAAAAATGGTTGCTACAAATGTGGACACTGCAAAGAGTGTACGGCAGGACAAACTGCGAAAAAATTTACAGGTACACATATAGGAATTATATGTAAACAGCAAGGTAACAATAGGAAGTGCAGAGATAGTAGTCGCACCCTGGCCTGTAGAGGAGGAGCCTTGTGACAGATTTTATATCAGGGTCAAGAAGTTGCCCCTGAATCTGAAATACCTAATAATTCAATATCGAGTGTGTAAACTTATAAAACTGATTTACCTTTTCATTCCTCGCCTGAGCTCAAACAGCTTCTGACCTTCTGGAATGGAAAAAACACGGATCACTGTGCCCTGAGGATGAAAGCATTGTGTCAGACGTTCCAGATGAAAATCAAATATCTAACCAGCAACCAAACTTGTTAAAGAGGCTCTGTCACCAGATTTTGCATCTCCTATTGCAGCAGATCAGCGCTGCAATGTAGATAAGAGTAACGTGTTTTTTTTTTCAAAAATGAGCATTTTTGGCCAAGTTATGACCATTTTTATATTTATGCAAATGAGGCTTTCTAAAGTACAACTGGGCGTGTTTAAAGTTATGTACAACTGGGCGTTTTTACTTGTTTTACTAGCTGGGCGTTGTGACTAGAAGTGTATGATGCTGACGAATCAGCATCATCCACTTCTCTTCGTTACCACCCAGCTTCTGGCAGTGCACAGACACACAGCGTGTTCGAGAGATCACGCTGTGACGTCACTCACTTCCTGCCCCAGGTCCTGCATCGTGTCGGACGAGCGAGGACACATCGGCACCAGAGGCTACAGTTGATTCTGCAGCAGCAGCATCAGCGTTTGCAGGTAAGTAGCTACATCGACTTACCTGCAAACGCTGATGCTGCTGCAGAATCAAATGTAGCCTCTGGTGCCGATGTGTGCTCGCTCGTCCGACACGATGCAGGACTCGAGAACACGCTGTGTGTCTGTGCACTGCCAGAAGCTGGGTGGTAACGAAGAGAAGTGAATGATGCCGATTCGTCAGCATCATACACTTCTATTCACAACGCCCAGCTAGTAAAACAAGTAAAAACGCCCAGATGTACACACACAATACACGCCCAGTTGTACTTTAACTTTAAACACGCCCAGTTGTACTTTTGCAAGCCTCATTTGCATAAATATAAAAATGGTCATAACTTGGCCAAAAATGCTCGTTTTTAAAAAAAAAAACGTTACTCTTATCTACATTGCAGCGCCGATCTGCTGCAATAGGAGATCGGGGTTGCAAAATCTGGTGATAGAGCCTCTTTAAAGCAAGAAAGCAACCTGCACCATTGTTTTGGAAATGTTGTCTTCTGATCAGGATATTACATCCCCCCTTTATAGAACTTTTCATGAGAAAAAAACCAAAACTCACACAATACAAAGATGACTAGAGGGGATACAGTTACAGAGCCAACAATTTGTTAAAATCCCATATAGCAGGGCTGGAGTGTGAATAAATGGAGAGATTAAAAAAAAAAAAAAAGATTTTTACCACAATTTGAGGTTAACCCCTTAACGCTCCAGGACATACTATTATGTCATGGTAAGTGCATAGTTCGCGCTCCATGACATAATAGTATGTCATGGAGTAAACACGGCGCCGTTCGCGCGGGGCGCGTTCATGAGCTGTGATAGCTGCTGTTTCCGACAGCAGGCTATCACAGCTCAATGTGCAGGGACCGATCGCGGTGGTCCCCGCAGATTTAACCCCTCAGAAGCCGCGTTCAATAGCGATCGCGGCTTCTTAGGGGTTAATCCGCCATCGCCGGCCTGCTACACGATAGCGGCCGGCGATGGTGACTATGGCAACCGGACACCAAAAAATGGCGTCCGGCTATGCCATCGACGGAAGCCTAGTGGGTCCTGACAGAGTCAGGACCCACTATGCTTGCTGTCAGTGAGTAGCTGACAGTTCTAATACACTGCACTACGCATGTAGTGCAGTGTATTAGAATAGCGATCAGGGCCTCCTGCCCTCAAGTCCCCTAGTGGGACAAAGTAAAAAAGTTAAAGTAAAAAAAAGTTGTGTAAAAATAAGAAAATAAAAGTTTTAAAAGTAATAAAAGTAAAAATCCCCCCCTTTTCCCTGATCAGTCTTTATTATTAAAATAAATAAACAAATAAACTATACATAATTGGTATCGCCGCGTCCGTAACGGCCTGAACTACAAAATTATTTCGTTATTTATCCCGCGCGGTGAACGCCGTAAAAAAAATAAATAATAAACCGTACCAGAATCACAATTGTTTGGTCACTTCACCTCCCAAAAAATGGAATAAAAAGAGATCAAAAAGTTGCATGTACCTAAAAATGGTACTGATCAAAACTACAGTTCGTTACGTAAAAAATAAGTCCTCGCACGGCTTTTTTGAAGGAAAAATAAAAACGTTATGGCTCTTAGAATAAGGTAACACAAAAAGTAAATGATTTATTACAACAAGTATTTTATTGTGCAAACGCCATAAGACATAAAAAACCTATAAACATCTGGTATCACCGTAATCGTATCGCCCGCAGAATAAAGTGAATATGTCATTTATAGCGCACGGTGAACGCTGTAAAAAAAATAGAACAAAAAAACAATAGTAGAATTGCGGTTTTTTAGTCACCGCGCCACGTAAAAATAGAATAAAAACTGATCAAAAAGCCGCATGCACCCCAACAAAACTACAATGGATTCCTCAAGGGGTCTAGTTTCCAAAATGGGGTCACTTTTGGGGGGTTTTCACTGTTTTGGCACCACAAGACCTCTTCAAACCGGACATGGTGCGTAATAAAAAGGAGCGCTCAAAATCCACTAGGTGCTCCTTTGCTTCGGAGGCCGGTGCTTCAGTCCATTACCGCACTAGGGCCACATGTGGGATATTTCTCAAAACTGCAGAATCTGGGCAATAAATTTTGAGTTGCGTTTCTCTGGTAAAACCTTTTGTGTTATAAAAAAAATGGTATAAAAAGGATTTTCTGACAAAAAAAAATAATTTAAATTTCACCTCTACTTTGCTTTAAATTTCTGTGAAACACCTAAAGGGTTCATAAACTTTCTAAATGCTGTTGTGAATACTTTGAGGGGTCTAGTTTCTAAAAAGGGGTGTTTGATAGGGGTTTCTAATATATAGGCCCCTCAAAGCAACTTCAGAACTGAACTGTAACCTAAAAAAAAAAAAAAAATGAGGCAATACTTCGCTTCTTACATTATACTGATAATGAGCCGTGCCCACCCCGAGATGACCCCAGTTTTAACCGTTTGTATAAACTGAGACCCCTATTAGACCGTTTCGGTGCCCGGTTTTCCCAAGCATACACCCCCGAGAAGTGTATTTCTATTGATGAGTCCCTGGTACATTTTAAACGGAGGCTTCAATTCCGCCAGTACCTGCCGAGTAAGAGGGCAAGGTATGGCGTGAAGATGTATAAGCTGTGCGAGAGTGCATCAGGGTATACCTACAAATTTAGGATATATGAAGGGAAGGACACCAGTATTCAGCCCCAGCACCACCTCTACCTGGATTATTTTTATATCAGCGTCCCGCTCTTCAAGTGCCTCGCTTCCAGAAGTCCTGCGGCATGCGGCACTGCTAAAAGAAATCTGAGAGGCCTCCCTAAGACTCTGCTTGGGCAAAGACTCAGAAGGGGTGGGACCAGGGCACAATCTAGCAGCAACATATTGTGTGTCAAGTACAAGACCAGAGAGATGCCACACCAGTACCCATGTACCTGTACAGAGACCCCCAAACCAGACTGCATCCTGGACTACAATAGATACATGGGAGGTGTGGACTTGTCAGATCAAGTCCTGAAGCCCTACAGCGCCATGCGGTGTGGTATAAGAAGCTGGTCGTGCACATCATACCGAAAAGTTCCCCAAACTGGCAAGAAGGGAAAAAGTCAGAGGTGCAAAGTCTGCTATAAGAGGGTGATCAGGGAGGACACAATATATCAATGTGACACATGTCCCGAAAAACTAAGGCTCTGTATGAAAGTGTTTTAAAATGTATCATACATCCCTTTATTTTTAATATACCCCAGTTTTACTTACCCCGATGCCCTCCGCACATCTTATCCCCCTCGTCTTTCCCCTCTGAGCCCTGCTGTGTGCCCAGGCAGCTGATAATAGCCACATGTAGGGTATTGCCATACCCGGGAGAACCCACATTACAGTTTATGGGGTGTATGTCTCCGGTCAAAATGCTCACTACACCTCTAGATGAATGCCTCAAGGGTGTAGTTTTTAAAACGGGGTCACTTCTTGCGGGTTTCAACTGTACTGGTACCTCAGGGGCTTCTGCATACATGACTTAGCACCATGAAATCCCCAGTAGGCAAAATGGTGGTCCTTTCCTTTTGCGTCTCCCCATGGGCCCAAACGGCAGTTTATCACCACAAATGGGGTACTGCCGCACTCAGGACAAATTGGGCAACAAAATGGGGTATTTTATTCCTTGCGAAAATAAGAAATTTTTAGCCAAAACGACATCACATTGGAAAAAATTACATTTTTGTCAATTCACAGCCCATTTCAAATAAATTCTGTGAAACAACTATGGTGTCTAAATGGTCACAACACTCATAAATGAATTTCTTGAAGAGTGTAGTTTCCAAAATGGGGTCACTTCTGGTGGGTTTCCATTGCTTTGATACCTCTGGGGCTCTGCAAATACCACATGGCACCCGAAAACCAATCCAGCAAATCTGGACTCCAAAGAACACACAGCGCTCCTTTCCTTCTGGGCTCTCCCATGGGCCCAAACAGAAGTTTATCACCACAAATAGGGTATTGCTGCACTCAGGAGAAATTGGGCAACAAAATGGACTATTTTATTCCTTGTGAAAATAAGACATTTTGAGCCAAAGCTACATCTTATTGGAAAAAATTACATTTTATTTAATTCACAGCCAAATTCAAATAAATTCTGTGTAGAAACTGTGGGGTCTAAATGGTCACAACACCCATAAATGAATTCCTTGAGGGGTGTAGTTTCCAAAATGGGGTCACTTCTGGTGGGTTTCAATTGCTTTGATACCTCTGGGGTTTTGCAAATGCGACATGGCACCGAAAACCAATCCAGCAAAATCTGCACTCCAAAGAACACACAGCGCTCCTTCCGTTCTGAGGCCTCCCATGGGCCCAAACGGCAGTTTATCGCCACAAGTGGGGTATTGCTGCATTCAGGAGAAATTGGGCAACAAAATGAAGTATTTTGTTCCCTGTGAAAATAAGAAATGTTGATGAAAAATTACATTTTATTGGAAAAAATGAATTTTTTTAATTTCACAGCCCAATTCAAATACGTGCTGAGTAAAAACCGTAGGGTCAAAATGGTAACAACAACCATAAATTAATTCCTTGAGGGGTGTAGTTTCCAAAATGGGGTCACTTTTGGGAGATTCCTACTGTTTTGGCACCTCAACACCTCTTCAAACCTGGCATGCTGCCTAAAATATATTCTAATAAAAAAGAGGCCTCAAAATGCACTAGGTGCTTCTTTGCTTCTAGGGCTTGTGTTTTAGTCCATGAGCGCACTAGAGGCACATGTGGGACATTTCTAAAAACTGCAGAATCTGGACAATACATATTTAGTAGTATTTCTCTGGTAAAACATTCTGTGCTACAGAGAAAAATGGAATAAAATTTAAATTCAGCAAGAAAAATGAAATTTGCAAATTTCACATCCACTTTGATTTAATTCCTGTGAAATGCATAAAGGGTTAAAAAAAAGTTTAAATGCTGTTTTGAATACTTTAAGGGGTCTAGTTTTTAAAATGGGGTGTTTTATGGGGATTTCTAATACATAGGCCCCTCAAAGCCACTTCAGAACTGAACAGGTACCTTAAAAAAAAGGCTTTTGAAATTTTCTTAAAAATATGAGAAATTGCTGTTTATGTTCTAAACCTTGTAACGTCCAAGAAAAATAAAAGAATGTTCAAAAAATGATGCCAATCTAAAGTAGACATATGGGAAATGTGAACTAGTAACTATTTTTGGTGGTATAACCATCTGTTTTACAAGCAGATGCATTTAAATTCAGAAAAATTTCTAAATTTTCTCTAAATTTTGCAATTTTTCACAAATAAACACTGGATATATCAACCAAATTTTACCACTACCATGAAGCCCAATGTGTCACGAGAAAACAATCTCAGAATCACTTGGATAGGTTTAAGCATTCCGACGTTATTACCACATAAAGTGAAATATGTCAGATTTGAAAAATGAGCTCTGAGCCTTAAGGCCCAAACTAGGCTGCGTCCTTAAGGGGTTAAATAAAAAAAATCGTAGGATTTGGAAGGATGGAATGGGTAGGTTGCAACCACCCATTTCACAAATCACGAATCCAAATCTATTGTTTGTTTTTTATCATTTATCATTTATCAACCACTAAATTATTGCATTTATATTATTTTTTATTACTTCAGTATCACAATTATCCCACTTTCTTGCCAGATGCTCCCCACCCTTCCCCAAGGCTCCCGGTTAGAGTGCCTCATAAAAGCATTAAACCCACTTGGTGTTTTTCTTGTTTTGTTGCATTACAACCTGGAATTAAAATGGATTTTAAATTAATTTTATATAATTGACCTGATAAAATAGTGCAAATTGTCAGAGAAGAGAAAAGAGAAACCTTGTTTAACCCCTTCCCTGTCCGCAGCCATTTTTCAGATTTTCACTTTTGTTTTTTCCTCCCCACCTTCCAAAAGCCATAACTTTTATATTTTTCCATCAATATTGCCGTATGAGGGCTTGTTTCTTGCGGGACAAGTTGTAGATTTTCACACCACCTTTTTTTATACCATATATTGTAGTGGGAAATGAGAAAAAAATATATGTGGGGTGGAATAGGAAAAAAACAGCGATTCCTCAATCTTTTGGGTGGTTTTGCTATTTGAAGTGAACCCCCTTCCCTCCAGCCTCAGTCTCTCATATCGTGTGAAGCAACTTCATGCTGATAGGACGGCGTCAGAGTCTGGGAGGCAGCTTCATCTCAGGAGAATCGCTGCTGTTGACACCCACTTGTCTAGTATAGCCTCATTTGTATATTTAGAAAAGTGCTCATTACTTTTAAAATAAACGTTTTGGGACACAATTTTCACTAGCATTATCAGGGTGACCGCGCCTATTAGATTAGCTAGGAGATCGGGCATTACTAAACTAGTGACAAATCCTATTTAACCTCTATTGTGGGTAAAATATTTGAGGGTTTTCTAAGACGCTATCCTCGAGTATCTCAATTCAAATAAGCTGTTAACGCAGAATCAGCGCGGGTTTATGAGGGATCGGTCCTGTCAAACCAATCTGATTAGCTTCTATGAGGTGGTAAGTTCTAGACTGGACCTGGATGAGGCTGTGGATGTGATGTATCTAGACTTTTCAAAGGCGTTTGATACTCTACCGCATAAAAGGTTGGTATATAAAATGAAAATGCTGGGACAGGGGGAAATATGTGTAATTGGTTAGAGAACTGGATCAGTAGTAGAAAATACAGGGTGGTTATTAATGGTACCTCCTCAGAGTGGGTCACAGTTACCAGTGAGTTTCCACAGGGGTCAGTATTGGGACCTCTTCTTTTTAATATGTTTATTATGACCTTGTAGAGGGATTACAGAGTATAATTTTAGTTTTGCAGATGATAGTAAGCTCTGTAAAGTGATCAACACAGAGGAGGATAATGTAACACTACAGGGGGATTTGGGGAAGCTGGAGGTTTGGGCAGAGAAATGGCAAATTAAGTTTAATGTGGATAAATATAAGTTATGCACTTGTCCCAAGAAAACAAATTTTACAATTATGCATTAAATGGTAAAACACTGGGTAAGACTACCACTAAAAAAAGATTTGGGGATATTGGTGGACAGTACATTTACCTTTAACAACCAGTGCCAGGTAGCTGCTGCCAAGGCCAATAAAATCATGGGATGCATCAAAGGAGGCATAAGATAACATAAGGCACAAATCACTAGTCAGACCACATATGGAATATTGTGTACAATTTTGAGCAGCTGTGTATAAGGACAAAGCTGAACTAGAATGGGTGCAAAGAAGGGCGACAAAGATAATTAAGGGAATGGGCGGATTGCAATACTAAGAAAGGTGATCAAACTTGGGGCTATTCAGTTTAGACGAAAGACGGCTTAGGGGAGGTCTAATTACAATGTACAAATATATAATTGGACAGTACAGAGATCTTTCTAATTACATTTTTACACATAGGCCTGTAAGAACGACAAGGGGTCATCGATGTGTAGAGGAAAAATCACAGACTGGGATTCATTACTGTGAGAGCAGTGACACTACGGAACTCTCATCCTGCCACAGGATGTTGTGATGGTTGATTCTTTGAACAAGTTCAAGAAGGGCCTTGATGCCTTTCTTGGAAAATTATATTATTACAGGTTATGAGTACTAGATTCTGGAGATGGGACATTGATTTATTCTGATTGCCATATTTAAAGTCAGGAATTTTTCCCCTAGTGAGGCAATTGGCATCAACCTCATGGGGGTTTTGCGTTCCTCTGGATTAGAACGGTAGGATTATAGGTTAAACTTGATGGAGCTGAGTCTTTTTTAAACCTTATCAACTATGTAACTACTACCAAGCAAAATCTACGCTCCAAAAGCCAAATGGTGCTCCCTGCCTTCTGAGCCCTAAGGTGTACCCAAACAGAAGTTTACTGTTTATGTGGTATTTGTCTGTAGTGGTATAAGCTGGGCACAACATATATTGCGCACTAAAATGGCATATCAGTGTAAAACTGCAAATTTCACTTTGCACCATCTGATGCATATTCATTTCTAATGAAAAAAGCACCTGTGGGGTAAAAATGCTCACTACAACCCTTAAAAGCTGCTTTAGGGGTGTAGTTTCCAAAATAAGGGTCACTTCTTGGGGGTTTGTTTTAGTATCTTACCTCAGAGCTCTGCAATTGTGGACTAATGCTGTGAAAATCACCAAAACAGGCCTCAAATACGCATGGTGCTCACTCCTTAGCCCTGCCATATGTCCAGGCAATGATAAGTGCTTTGAGGGGTGTAGTTTTCAAAATAGGGTCACATCTCGGGGGTTTCCACATTGCACTGGTACCGCAGGGGCTTTGCAAATGCGACATGGTGCCCGAACACCAATCCAGCAAAATCTGTGCTCCAGAACCTAAACAGCGCTCCAGCGATTCTGAGCCCTGCCGTGTCCAAAAAGCAGTGTATGACCACATATGGAGTATTTCCGTACTTGGGAGAAATTGCTTCACAAATGACAGGGTGATTTTTTTCCTTTATGCCTTGTAAAAATTAAAAAATGAAACATTGTTTTTGAAAATATTTGAATTTAATTTTCTAATTCCAATAAATTCTGCAATAGTCCTGTGGGGTCAAAATACTCACTATACCCCTAGATAGATTCCCTAAGGGAAGAAGTTTCCAAAGTGGAGTCACTTTTGGGGGGGTTTCCACTATTTTGGTCCCTCAGAAGCTTTGTAAATGCAACATGGCACCCAAAAACCGTTCCAGCTAAATTTGAGCTCCAAAAGCCAAATTGCGCTCCTTCCTTTCTGAGCCATGCTGTGGATCCAAACAACAGGTTATTACCACATATGGGGAATTGCCATACTCAGGCGAAATTACTTTACAAATGTTAGAGTGCTTTTTCTCCTTTAATCTTTATGAAAATGAAAAAACCTGTGCTAAAACTTTATTTTTTGAGAAAAAAAAAATATCGATTTTCATTTTCACGGCCAAATTCCAATGATTTCAGCAAAACACCTGTGGGATCAAAATGCTCACTTAACACCTGGATGAATTTCTTGGGAACTGTAGTTTCCAAGATGGTGTCTTATTGTAATGGCAACGGTCGCGGACCATCGGCATCACTTACCCGCCAACGGCCGCAGGCCTGTGAGCTCTTGCCGGCGCCTCCCTCCTCTGATTCGCCGGCACACAAGACTGTCCTCTGCTGCTGCTGTGCATAGGGTCCGCGCTCGCTCTCGGCCTTAAAGGGCCAGTGTGCGCACTAGAATTAAGCTCCTCATCGAATCCCTACAAACCTCCCTGTAGAAAAAGGACTCTGCCTCTTCCTCCTTGCCTGAGCGTTGTTGTATCTGCCCATGTTTGTTTAGCAAACAGTCCCTTAGTTGTATCCTGTATCCCGTAACCAGTAATTGTGTTCGTTCCAGTACGTAGTATAGTTTCGGAGTCCAGTTTGTCATCTGTGCCAAGTGTCATCTACGCCGAGTGTTATCTGCCATGCCGAATGTCTGTTCATCTTCTACCCAGGTACTCTTGTCCTAAAGACTTTAATTGACTGGCAAGCTGATACTGTGCAGCGGCCTAGTGGGACCACATACTACACAGCTGTGACACTTAGAGCGTTTCCTATGTTTTGGCACCACAAGAGCTCTTCAAACCGGACATGGTGCCTAAAATATATTATAACATAAGGGAGGCCCCAAAATCCACTAGGTCTTCCTTCATTTCTGAAGCCTGTGTTTGAGATAAGTAGCACAATGAGGCCACATGTGGGATATTTCTAAAATCTGTAGAATCTGGGCACTAAATATTGATTTGCGTTTCTCTATTAAAACGTTCTGTATTACAGAAAAAAATTGATCAAATATGAATTTCTGCAAAAAAAATATAATTTGTAAACTTTAACTCTGAAAAAATGGGTTGTGTCCACAAGGCCAAAACTGGCTGCGCCTCTAAGGGGCAAAATACAGTCTCTGGTGCAGGATTAAACAACAAATATATAGTGTCCTTTCGGGATTTTTAACCCCTTACCGACATGCGCTGTCGGGAGGCGGTCACCGGTGCTAATTGCACAGTGACAAAGTAAAGATGGCTGCTGTCTCTGACAGCAGTCCATCTCTACTACTCACCCAGGGTGCTATTTCGCCCCCCCGCATCGACGATCGTTGCTATTGGTCGGTCAATTCTGATCGGCCAATTGTAGGCATTTTTTGTTAAAACTGTGCCCTGGAGTCACAGGGCAGTTAGACGGTGGTGATTGCTGCTGTCTGAGACAGCACCCGTCACCACCGACGTCACCTAGAGAGGTGGCAGTGATGCCACCTCTAGGAGCGGTCTGATTGGTCGGTCACTACAGACCGGCCAATTAGAGCACCAGCGGGAGTTTTGATTACCAACACAGCTCTGCACTTTTCTGGGATTTGTAGTGCACATAGAACTACTGTGTAAAAAATAAGATCTCCTCCTTTTGCTGCTGCTGTCTGATCACCAGCATATTTTTTTTTGTAATCAGACAGATTTTTTTGGCCCTGTCCTTGGCCCTGTACCACCCCAGTGTCTAAATCTACCTGCCCCTATCCTGTGCTCAATGAGCGCTGATCAGTGATCACCATCACTGATCAGCATCTGTGCTCAATTTTTTTTTTTTTAATTTGCACCCTCTCCCTGTGTGCGCTCTGCAGCCACAAAGTGCTGGTTAGTGACCGCCATCACTGATCAGCATCTGTGGGGGGTTTTTTCCGCAGGGTCTTGGGTACTTTTTTTGTTGCCTTTTTTCACCGACACCAATTACATGTATGCGTCCTGCGACTGTTGAGCGCTGATCAGTGACTGCCATCACCGATCGTCGTTTGTGCTCAATTTTTGGTCCAGGAATTGTAATTTTTTTTCAATTATAAATTTGCACCATCTACCTGTGTGCACTCTGCGGCCACAGACTGCTGATTAGTTATCAGCATCTGTGGTAATTTGTTGATGCAGGTTTTTTTTTTGGTCTTACTATATTTTTTCACCCGCACTTTTCCGACGCACATCACTGAACAGCATCTTTTCTGGCGCAGGTTTTTTTTTTCTAAAACAGTAAAAAAGAGAAAATATAATAGTAGTTAGGTGTAGCTAGTAGGTAGGGAGTTAGGGTCGCATATGCTAGCGTTAGAAACGTTAATTTAGTTTTAGATATAGATATATCTTGCAATTTTCTGCAGTTTTAGTATAAATTTACTATAGTTCACTGTAAGGGTATGTTCATACGCTTAACAAAAAACGTCTGAAAAATACGGAGCTGATTTCAGAGAAAACAGCCTCTGATTTTCAGGCGTTTTTTGAAGCGGAGAATGAAATTTGGAGCTTCTTTTGAGGCTTCTTTTCAGACGTTTTTTGAGGCGTTTTTCATAGTGTTCAATGGAAAATCAGCTCCAAAAAACGCCTCAAGAAGTGACATGCTACGTCTTTTTACGCTCCGTTTTTTGACAGCGAAGCGTAAAATGACAGGTCGTCGGCACAGTACATCGTAAAGCCCACTGAAAGTTTTTTCAGACGTAATTCGAGGCGTAAAACGCCTCCATTACGTCTGAAAATAGGTCGTGTGAACCCAGCCTTAGACTTCAAGGTTTGTTTTTTTAGTAATAGATAGCGTCAGTTACTGACGGACATTCAGTTTTTTTTTTCTAACGGACGTTCGTACAGTAAATTTTAAATAACAGATATATGGTTTGTCAATTTTTTTTACTGTTAGTTTCATTTTATTCTTAGTCTTACTTTTTATATCCGCCTACTTTTATTTTTTTTAATTCTTCTTATCTTCTCATTTCTGTTCACTATACATGTGTAAAAACACTACAAACACACCCCACTGTGTAAAAGTTGATTACACATGTTAAAACACCCCCACCCCCCTGCAATAAATCAAAATGTCTTTCGTCCAGATGTATTCAGTCGAGGAGGCCTATGCCATCATTGCCTCTGACAATGACAGTGATATGGCCAGTGAGGGAGACTAGGAATATGCCCCACTCCTCTTCTTCCTCCTCCAGTGATGAGGAACCCCCCCAGAGGCGACTCAGGAGAGCAGCTGAGGCAACCCCAATGATTGATCCCACGTGGACTCCACCCCCCGAAAAATAAGGTGCCTCAAATTCCAGATTTTATAGGCAGCTCAGAAATTCGGTTCGAGACTGCAGGCCTCACAGAAATGGACTTTCAAGGTCTTTTTCTCTGAGGCGTTTGTTAATTTAATGGTAGCCCAGACGAATCTGTACGCCCAATAACTTTTAACCCAAAACCTCTCTACATCATTGTGTGGTGGAACCCAGTAGATGCAGCGGAGATGATGACATTTTGGAGTCTTGTGCTGCATATGGGACTAGTGAGGAAGCCAGAGGTTAGGCAATACTGGAGTACAGATATTTTGTACAACACCAATTTACCACATGGCCATTTCCATGACCCGGACACGTTCCGAATCGATTTAGAAAATTCTTGCATTATAATGATAATGCACAGTGCCCACCCCAGGACGACCCCACATTTGACCGTCTACTTAAAATCAGGCCAGGCATTGGTCATTTCAGTACCAAATTTTCACAAGTGTACACCCCTGATAAATAGATTTCCATAGACTTGTCCCTTGTTCATTTTAAGGGGAGGCTTAAATTCCGCCAATACCTGCCCAATAAGAGGGCAAGGTATGGAATTAAATTTTACAAACTGTGTGAGAGTACATCTGGGTATACACACAGGTTTAGGGTTTACGAAGGGAAAAACCCTTATTGAACCCCAAAAATGCCCCCCCCCCCGTCCTGGGAGTTAGTGGGAGAATAGTGTGGGATTTAATACACCCATTGCTGGACAAGGGTTATCACCTTTATGTGGATAACTTCTATACCAGAATCCCACTATTTAGGTGCCTTTCTGCCAGAAGTACTGTAGCATGCGGTACTGTGCGCAAAAATCAGAGAGGCCTCCCTAAAACACTGCTTAGCCAAAGCCGAAGACGGGGTAAGAGCAGGGAACTATGCAGCGAGAACATGTTGTTCGTAAAATATGAGGACAAAGAGGGATGTCCTTATATTGACCACAATTGACGGCAGCACCCCTGTCATTGTACAAGGTACCACCAGAGTGACCCACAAGCCAAATTGCATCCTGGGCTACAATAAGTATATGGGCAGGGTTGATCCCTTTGATCAAGTACTGAAGCCGTATAGTGCCCTGCGGAAAACAAAGGTATTGTACAAAAAGCCGCCGTGCACATTATACAGATGGAATTGTATACATGCTATCCCGATGTGCAGGCCGGAGAGGGACATTCCTTAACTTTCAAAAGGTGGTGATCAAGGCACTTCTATTTGGGAACCAGGCAGGGGAGGGCCCAAGCACATCTGCTGGTAGCGATAGTCCACGTATGGTACTAGGGCAACATTTCCCCAATGAAGTGCCCCAAACTGCAAAAAAAGAGGACATAAAAAAGGTGCACAGTGCGTTCCAAAAGGGGAATTAGAAAAGACACTATTTACCACTGTGAAACCTGCCCCGAAAAACCAGGCCTGTATATCAAGGATTTTTTCAAAGAGTATCACACATCCATAAATTTGTCATTGCATTCTTCATTTACCCCTTTAGTATACCAAAAGCAAGATTGCATCCACATACAGCTAAATCCTAGCTCCAAAAGTCAAATGGCGCTTCTGGGCCCTGTCATGTGTCCAAATAGCCGTTTATGACCAAATATGGGGTATTTTTTCATTCGGGAGAAATTGCTTTACAAATGTTGTGGTGCTTTTAAACCTTTACTCCTTGTGGAAATGAGAAAAAGAAAATAGCTAAACCTACATTTCACGGCCTACTTCCAATAATTTCTGCAAAAAACCTGTGGGGTCAAAATGCTCACTATACCACTAGATAATTTCCACAAGGGATGTATTTTCCAAAATGGGGTCACTTGTAGGGTGCTTCCACTGTTTTGTCCCCTCAGAGGCTTTGCAAATGCGACATGGCCCCTGCAAACCATTCCAGCTAAATTGAGCTCCAAAAGCCAAATGGCGCTCTTTCCATTCTAAGCCCTGCTGTGTGTCCGAACAGCAGTTTATGACCACATGTGGGGCATTGTTTTACTCGGGAGAAATTGCTTTACAAATGTTGCAGTATTTTTTTCCGTTAGTCCTTGTGGAAATGATAAAAAAAATAGCTAAACCTATGGCCTACTTCCAATAATTTCTGCAAAAAACCCGTGGGGTCAAAATGCTCACTATAACCCTATATAATTTCCTTGAGGGGTGTAGTTTCCCAAATGGCGTCACTTTTGGGGGTTTCCCACTGTTTTGGCACCACAAGAGCCCTTCAAACTTGACATGGTGCCTAAAATATATTCTAATAAAAAGTAGGCCTCAAAATTCTCTAATTGCTCCTTTGCTTCTGCGGCCGGTGCTTCAGTCCATTAGCACACTAGGGCCACATGTGGGATATTTCCTAAAACTGCAGATCCTGGCCAATAAATATTGAGTTGCGTTTCTCTGGTAAAACTTTGTGTTACAAAAAAAACTAAAAATGAATTTCTGTAAAAAAAAAATGAAATTTGTAAATTTCACCTCTAATTTGCTTTAATTGTTGTGAAACGTCTAAAGGGTTAAGAAACTTTCGAAATGCTGTTTTGAATACTTTAAGCGGAGCAGTTTTTAAAATGCGGTAACTTATGGGGGTTTGTATTGTATAGGCCCCACAAAGTCACTTCACAACTGAGCTCATCCCTGTAAAAATAGCCTTTTTAAATTTTCTTGAAAATGTGAGAAATTGCTGTTTATGTTCTAAGCCTTGTAACGTCCCCGAAAAATAAAAGAATGTTCAAAAAAGGATGCCAATCTAAAGTAGACATATGGGAGATGTTAATTAGCAACAATTTTGTCTTACAAGCAGATACATTTAAAAATGTTGAAAAATGCTAATTTTTGCAATTTTTTTGATAAATTTTGGTGTTCTTCACAATTAAATACTGAATGTATCGACCAAATTTTACCACTAACTTAAATTCCAATGTGTCACGAGAAAACAAATCTCAGAATCGCTTGGATAGGTAAAAACATTCCGAAGTTATTACCACATAAAGTGAAACATGTCAGATTTGAAAAATGAGGCTCTGTCAGGAAGGTCAAAAGTGGCCAAACAGGGAATGGGTTCTAGATCTGTTAACACCATCGTCATGGCTTTCGCTATTAACAGAGTCATCAGTTATGTCAGATTTGTTGTAAAACATATCCCATGCATTTATAGTGTATTTGTAAGCGAACACAACTTATCCTTGATAAACTGAAGTTTGTCAGTTTTAGTAAGGCTACGGTCACAATTTGCAAGTCTTTCACAAAGCCAGAATAGCGTAATATAGCGCCGGTAAAAATGGAAGCCATGGCACTAGTATTAACAGAGCCTACATAATGTAAAGCAACAAACCTTTTTTTTTTTTTCCTTTTTATCAACATGTTTTTATTATAAATATTTTATAACTTTTTACAACCAGCCATGGAATTCGATGGGAAACAAAAAGGGAGGGCAGAAGAAAAAAACAAAAAGGAGGGGGGGGGGGGTCATTCCGATGAGAGGGCTCCAGGGAGCAGGTCATCCATGGGGGAGTCCAAATAAGGAGCTTGCAGAGATACAGGAGGGGGTGGTGTCTGCTTACTCTCAATGTACAGAATTCCAGACTACTGGGCTGCAGCTGTGTATTAAAGAATGGCGTTTAGTGGTAGCGAGCGAGGAGAAGAAAAAAAAATTGTATAAAAATGAGAAAAATTTGATAAATGGGGGGGAGGGGGGGGGGGGAAACAGGGATATGAGGATGCGCAAACCATAAACACCCCAACGGTTCAAAGGAACAGACTGATGAGAAAAAAGAAAAAGGGAGACCAATCACTAAGTGTGTATGATTATACCAGGCCACTATAGAGGATCACCAACTAACATCCGTTCCAGGAACCAGACGGTGGAACAAAAACAATCTCATATTCTGGTCTAAGGCTGTGTTCACACGGAGTATTTTGGAGGAGGAATATCTGCCTCAAAATTCCGTTTGGAAGTTTGAGGCAGATTTTCCTCTCCCTGCACGCCGATTTTCGCTCCGTTTTTCGCCCGCGGCCATTGAGCACCGCGGGCATAAAACACCGTGAAATACGCTTTCTCTGCCTCCCATTGAAGTCAATGGGAGGTCAGAGGCATAAACGCCCGAAGATAGGGCATGTCGCTTCTTTTTCCCGCGAGGCGTTTTCGGCCCGTTTTTGCCGAGTTTTGCGACGCGGTTTCCGCGTCAAAAAACTCGGCAAAATACTCCGTGTGAACATAGCCTTAATGTGTGTGGGGAGGATGGATGTGGATTATGGGTTACCAGGTCTCAAAGAAACCACGTACTCTCGATTCTTTTTGCAGGGAGGTGTTCACCCAATCCAGGCGTAATTGAAAGACCAACTTTTCTAAAAATAAACTGAGGGACGGGACGTCTGGGCCCAGCCAGATCTGCATGATAGTTTTTCGGGCAGCAGCAGAAATGCAGAAAATGAGCCTCTTGTAGACAGGAGGACATGATGTCAGGCAGATGACCAAAGAGAGTCCAACTGGGGGTTAGGGGAATCTGTTGCTATATGTGTGTGTGGGTGAAAAGTAGTATCCAGGTCCAGAACGACTGGGACACTGGGCAGGTCCATGAGCAGTAGTACATGTCAGACACATATGCCCCGCACCTGGATCAACCCGGGGTTGGGACATTTCCCATATGGAAGTTTCATAGGGGAGAGATATAGCCTCCACAAGCAACAATCTTATTTACAGTGCAATATTGTTATTTACAAATAGGAACGTTACCTTTTCTGAAGCGGTTGCCAGTTTTGTGCCACTTGCATCAAAAGCCAAAGCTGCCAGAGGGCTATTATGGGCAGGGATCATGTTAGCTGCTCTCTGTAAAGTGTACAACAATTCAAAGACTTATTTGTAAAAGGTCTCCACATGTTTGCGAACATTAAATTGTGATACATTTTTAGGATAGAATAGATTAGTAATACTGTAATATTAAAAAAACTTTGTATATCAATAGCAGACATTGCCAATACTGCCCTAAACCCTTTAACCCCCCCCCCCCAAATCCTTACGGAAACAAACAGGGTTTGTTCAGGAGCCTGAATTATGGAAGCATCGAAACACATGTCGCAGATATGTTATCAGATGCAGCCCTCTCCCAGACCAATTCCTTTTTTGGTGGCAGCATTGCCATTCACAAGCAGTTCGCATTAAGGCCAAATTCACATGTAGCGTAAATACTGTGGATTTTCCGCAACGGAATTTGTTGCAGAAAATCCACAGCAAAATACAGTAGCAGCAAAGTGGATGAGATATGAATAAATTTCATCCACACGCTGTCTAAACACGAAGTGGAAAAAAACACTCAGAAATTGACCTGCGGTCCAGTTTTATTCCACAGCATGTCAATTGTATTTGCGTAAATGCTGCTCATTTGTGCGGCTTTTCCCCATTGAATTCAATGAGAGCTAAGTCCCTCGAAAAAAATTGCAGTTGTTGCATTTTTTGTGGCAGGGTTCGCAGCAATCCCAATGCAAAAAACGCAACTCTGTTTAAAAAAAAAAAAAAAAAAAAAAGAAGTCTGATACTTACCCAGAAGTCCTTGTTCCTCCCTCCAGCACGGCCTCCTGGGATGACGTTTCATCCCATATGACAGCTGCAGCCAATCACAGGCTGTAGTGGCAGTCACATGGGATGAAACGTCATCCCAGGAGGCCGGCCTGCCAGGAGGCCGGCTAAGTGCTGCAATTTTCCGCAGTGGACATTCCGGGCTGAAGAACTGCACAAGTTTTTTTGCACGGAATTCCCTGCGGCGCACAGGGCAGATACACTGCGTGCTATTCCGCATCATATCCATCCCGTGCGAACTCAGCCGAATAATAGATTTGTTTCACGAAAACAAAAAATGAAAAAAAATATAGCAGAACAATGCTATTATATTTCTTTGGTTTGCTTGTAAGGGTATGTTCACACGGTGTATTTTCGGAAGCACAACTCCTCCAAATATCTGCCCAATGCTTTCAATGGGAAAAACTGCGTTCTGCTTCGACGGGGCGGTTTTTACGTAGCCGTTTTTGGAGCAGTTTTTCAGACTCTCTAGAAAAACAGCTCCAAAAACGAGACTTTGAATAAAAAACGTCTGAAAGTCTGGAGCGGTTTTCCCTTGAAAACAGCTCCGTATTGTCAGACGTTTTTTGATGTTGTGTGCACATACCCTAAAACCATTTCAACTGTAAATAATGTAAAAAAAGTAATATTTATAACACTCCTCACTCACCAAGTTGACAGTGTCAAAGACCTGGACTTCTCCAATGGTGGCGCTCCCAGGATATGCCAAGTAACAATTTTCTCCATTAATTGACAGTGCACAGAGACCTTAAAAATAATACATAAAAGACAAGAATTGTGAGTGCTATGGCAGGTCCAGTCACAGGGGAAATACGTAGCGTAACATAAAAGTAGTCATAATAATGATCATTTCACACAATCCAACAAGCCCTACAGTCACTGCCACCTGGCCATAAGAAAAGGAAGAAGGGGAAGTTGTCAGACGTGAGCCAAGAACCAATCAGCAGAACTTTACCAGAGTTGTTGGTTTCCTCTCAGGCCCCTGCAACCCCAACATGTCCCCCCATATGGTTCCAGACCCTCCAATTTAGAACACAGAAACCCCCGAATGGTAGGCAGTCAGAAGCCAAAACAGCATTTTTTCACAACATACAAACATGTTCAAGGTTAAATTAGCATCAGCAGTGAAAGAGTTTGCTAAACAAATTCATGATATGTGTTTGCATATTTCTGACCTAACAAAATACAAACGATATCAGACACTTTTGAAGCCGACACGGCACACACTGAATACTACTGAGATAAAAATATCAATGCTGGGATTTAAAGAGGCTCTGTCACCACATTATAAGTGCCCTATTTCCTACATAAGAATATCGGCGCTATAATGTAGGTGACAGCAGTGCTTTTTATTTAAAAAAAACAATCTATTTTTACCACTTTATTAGCGATTTTAGATTTATGCTCATTTATGCTAATGAGTTGCTTAATACCCAAGTGGGCGTATTTTTACTTTAGACCAAGTGGGCGTTGTACAGAGGAGTGTATGACGCTGACCAATCAGCATCATGCACTCCTCTCCATTCATTACTTACTATACTAACACATTAACAATACTGAAGTGTTTAGACAGTGAATAGACATTCCACGGGATGTCTATTCACAATCTCTGCACTTCGTTACTCCGTCTGTGGTAGTTACAGCAGAGGACGCGTAATCTCGCGTAATCTACGGCAAGTGAAACGGAATCTCGTTTAGCTCCGTAATCTCGCGAGATTTCGTTTCACTTGCCGGAATCTCACAAAAAAGATTCAGAAGTGTCAGGATTCTGAGTACACATGACGTCCAGGCTGGATTTCATGTGTATTCATTATCAGGACACTAGTAATGTTAGGGTTTGTGTATGAGGCTGCACATAGCGATATATCTATATCGCTAGTGCAGTGTAAATGAATGGAGAGGAGTGCATGATGCCGATTGGTCAGCGTCATGCACTCCTCTGTACAACGCCCACTTGGTCGAAAGTAAAAATACGCCCACTTGGGCATTAAGAAAGCTCATTAGCATAAACCAAAATCGATCCTAACGTTGTGAAAATAGATCGTTTTTTTCAATAAAAAGCATTACTGTCACCTACATTACAGCGCCGATCTCCTTATGTAGGAGACAGGGCACTTATACTGTGGTGACAGAGTCTCTTTAAAGCCCTACTATCACATCTAAACGAAGAGTGAGATCCAATTACCTAGGTATACACAGTACGGTCTCACACCCCCACACACATTGCAGATTAGGTCAGCATTTTGCATCAGTATTTTAAAGTCAAATCCATTGAGCCGACAGGGGTTCCATAGATTTTATTAGAATTGGGCAGTGAAAAAAGAAAAATGACAGAAATTGGTGTACTCTTGATGTTGCAGAGTGAAAATTTTATTTTTCCATAGATATGCCAATATGTGGTGCCCAGTTTGTGCCACCATAACAAGACAGCTCTATAATTATTATGCAGTGTTTCCCGGTTTTAGAAACACCCTACATGTGGCCCTAATCTTTTGCCTGGACATTCGACCAGGCTCAGGAGTGAAAGAGTACCATGTCAAATTGAGGCCTAATTTGGCGACTTACAAAGTATTGATTCACAATTGCAGAGGCTCCGATGTGAAATAAAAGAAACCCCTGACAAGTGACCCCATATTGGAAACTGCACCCCTCAAGGAATTTATTAAGGGGTGAAGTGAGCATTTTCACCCAACAGGTCTTTTCCATAAATGATTGTGCTGCGGAAGGTGCAAAGTAAAAATTTACATTTTTCCCTAGATATGCCATTTCAGTGGCAAATATGTCATGCCCAGCTTATGCCACTGGAGAGACAAACACCAAAAATTGTTAAAAGGGTTCTCCCTGGTATGGCAATGCCATATATGTGGAAGTAAACTGCAGTTTGCGCACGCTGTAGGGTTCAGAAGGGAGGTAGCGCCAATTATCTTTTGGAGTGTGGATTTTGCTTGGTAATAGTTTTGTTTGGAGTTTTACTGGTTTTCCGTTTATAATGTGGGGGTACATGCAAGCTGGGCAGAGTACATCAGGGGCATAGTCAGGTGGTATAATAATGGGGTAACCAATAAAATAATCCATAGGTGTGTGTTACGCTGTGAAGAAATCCTTTCTGCACAGGCCGATGTCGCACTGATAAATGTCCTTTCTTATCCCCCTTTTGGTCCACACTCTTCACCTTTGCAGTTTGGGGAATTTTGCTCGGAATTGTTGTCCTGGTATAATACGGGTGCCCTCGCTTCCAGCAGATATGTTTGAGCTGTCCCCTTCCTGCTTCCCTAATTGTAGGGCCTTGATAACTCGCCTCTTGAAATAGATGAAACGTTCCCCAAGGACCTGCACAACTGCATATTTTTCTTTCCTAAACTTATTGGAGCCTTAACTAATTTTATTTTTTGATAGATGTAGTGGTATGAGTGCTGTGTTTTTTGCAGAATGAGCTATAGTTATTAATGGTACCATTTTGGGGTACATGCGACTTTTTGATCACTTTTTATCCAGTTCAGGTCCGGGCTATTTTGCGCCTTCAGGACCAGACACCGTTTAGCCATTTTTAGCACGTGTTAGTTAAATGGCTATAACTTTATTTGTTGGGCTAACGACGTGATTTTTGCGACGTTTTTCCGTAGACAATGCAGGTTTCATTTTTTATCGTTTTTATACACACCTTTTTTGCTGTTTTAGAATTTTTATTAATAAAGTTTGAAAATAATAGTAAAAAAATAAGCTTTTTTACGTTTCAGCTATTTTTTTTGGGTAATAACATAGTTTTACCCTAAAATAGACCTTTTATTTGTGATCGTCATTGTCTACCGTAAATTTTAATATATTACATGTCTATATTAGGGTAATTGGGTCAGCGCTAGCGTTACAACAATGATTGGCGGGGGGGGGGAACTGTTTTTTTGGGGGTGGGTATTTTGTGTGTATTTATTATTTATTTATTTTTTGCACTTTATTATTTTTTTATTATTATGGTCTGTCCCTCAAAAGGTCAAAAAAGACCTTTGGGGAAACTTTATATATTTTTTTTCTTTCTTTTACACCATGTTTTTCCACTGTAACTGGAGCTGCACAGCAGCCCCAGTTACAGGGGAATCAGCCCTCTCATAGTGCCGATTGTCACTAATAGGGCTGTGCTGGGTCTTGTTAGACCCAGCAGCATTAGTCTGTAAGTAACGGCACCCGGCGATCATGTGACCAGTCACATGATCACCGGGAGGAATAGAGACAGCGCCACTGCTGCTGTCTCTATTCCTATACACAGCGTTCATTGAGCGCTGTGTAAAAAGACATCGGAGAAGACAGAAGCAGCTTCTATCTTCTCCTCAGGGTCCCCGGCAGTCACTGACAGCCGGAGACCCGACATTCAGCTGCCCGATCGCGCGGGCAGCAAGTTAAAACCCGAGCC
This sequence comes from Rhinoderma darwinii, assembly GCF_050947455.1. Classification (NCBI taxonomy): domain Eukaryota; kingdom Metazoa; phylum Chordata; class Amphibia; order Anura; family Rhinodermatidae; genus Rhinoderma; species Rhinoderma darwinii. The sequence goes on along the minus strand of NC_134692.1, from coordinate 75,282,639 downwards.
GTAAAAAGTCTATGGCTCGGGTTTTAAGGACCCTGACCGCAGGCCGTAAAAATACAGCCAGCAGTGGGGAACCAGTTATCCTTTTTTTTTTGGGAGACAAGATGACAAAAAAACAGCAATTCTGGCATCGTTTTTTATACAGCATTCACCATGCATCATAAATTACATGTTACCTTTATTCTGCGTGTCAGTACGATTCCGGCGATACCAATTTATAGCACTTTTTTTATGTTTTCCAACTTATTGCACAATAAAATTACTTTTGTAAAGAGAAAGTATTTTTTCTGGCGCCAAGTGGTTAGAGCCATAACTTTTTAATTTTTTTGTCGACGGAGCTGTATGAGGGCTTGTTTTAGTTAGAGTTTTTATAGGTACCATTTTTGGGTACATGCGACTTTTTGATCACTTTCTATTTACATTTTTGGAAGACAAAGTGACCAAAAAAACAGCAATTATGGCAGTATTTTTTAGTTTGTTTTTTTTACGGTGTTCACTACGCGGGATAAATAACATAATATTTTTATAGTTCAGGTCGTTACGGACACGGCAATACCAAATATGTATGGCTTTATTATTTTTTTCAATTATAAATGACATGATGAGGGAAAAAGGGCGATTTTGTTTTAGTTTATTACTTGAAACTCTTGTATTTTTAAAACTTTTATTTTTACACTTTTCTTCAGTCCCACTAAGGGACTTGAAGCTCCAACTGTTTGTTTGATGTTCTAATACATTGCACTACCTATGTAGTGCAATGTATTAGAACTGTCAGTTGTTCACTGACAGAAAGCCGATCAGGCTTCGCCTCTGGAGGGCGGAACGGCAGACAGAAGGCCATTGTTAGGCCTCCTGTTACCATAGTAGCAGTCGCCAGCCTTGCCATCACATGGCAGGCTGCCGATTTGCTACAAACCCCTAAAATGCAGCGATCTAATTGGATCGATGCATCGAAGGGGTTAATGGCAGGAATCGAAGCTAGCTCCGGGTACTGCCGTTACAGCGAGGTGTCCGCTGTAACATATAGTTACACACCCACTGCTGATGACGCCGGCTCAGCTTCTGAGCCGGAAGCTGAGCCGATGCCATCTTGCCGATTGTACCGGAAGCCTTTTAGACCCCGCCCCCGAGCGGCTAAAAAAAAAATCTCTATTGATTGCAGCATCTGAGGGGTTAATCGGCTAGCTTGGGTCATGGCCGTTCCATCAGGTTGCCAGTTGTAACATAAAGCTGGCACCCGGCGGTGATGGCGCTGGCTCAGCTCCTAAGCTAGCTCCGTCTCCTTCACGTATTTTGTGGGAAGGGGTTAAAGGCTAGCTAAACGCTCAACAAACTTCTGACATTCGTTTCCCGGAAAGCCGACGTAGCGGTGTACGCGCTCAGACTTTCTATTGAGCCCGTACACCGCTATATTGATTTCCGGAAAAAGCCGAACAGAAATTAAGCGGCTAAGCCCTCACATGAGCGCTTCTGCCGCTTTGTTTTAGCAATCGCCAATCAAAACTTCTGACATGTCAATATGACGTCAGAAATTTGTTGAACGTTTAGTTACCCTTTAAGGCCATATTAGACGGAGCGATATTCGCACAAATTTTTTTGTATAGTCATTCAAATTTAAGAGATAATAGATGTAACACAAACACACACACACACACACACACTGGTGGTTCTGCAGAGAGCGCTCTAAGTCTGTGTGCGTTTTCGAGGGAGGGAACACAGCGCTAGCCACCCCGTCACTGTCCATAGCTGATTGGACAGTGTCAGAGCGAAGTCATCACGCCCCCTTGCCATTTAGTTAGCTAGAAACGCTTCGTTGACAGTTATGGGGCTTATTTACATATCGGGCGCCAAATAGAATGGCACCGATAAGTAAATAACGGAGGAAGTTAGAAAAATTATTTCAAGTGAGACAGTGTTTGTGAAGGCCTGCCTATTACACGCACCACACGTATGGGCAGGTGAAAGGTTCTCTTTAACCCCTTAAGGACGCAGCCTTGTTTTGGCCTTAAGGCTCAGAGCCCATTTTCCAAATCGGACATATTTCAATTTATGTGGTAATAACTTGGGAATGCTTAAACCTATCCAAGCGATTCTGAGATTGTTTTCTCGTGACACATTGGGCTTTATGTTAGTGGTAAAATTTGATCGATATATTGAGTGTTTATTTGTGAAAAATTGCAAAGTTTAGAGAAAATTTAGAAAAAATAGCATTTTTTCTGAATTTAAACGCATCTGCTTGTAAAACAGACGGTTATAACCACCCAAAATAGTTACTAGTTCACACTTCCCATATGTCTACTTTAGATTTGAATAGTTTTTTGAACATTCTCTTATTTTTCTTGATCGTTACAAGGCTTAGAACATAAACAGCAATTTCTCATATTTTTAAGAAAATTCCAAAAGCCTTTTTTTTAAGGTACCTGTTCAGTTCTGAAGTGGCTTTGAGGGGCCTATGAATTAGAAACCCCCATAAAACACCCCATTTTAAAAACAAGACCCCTGAAAGTATTCAAAACAGCATTTAGAAAGTTTTTAACCCTTTAGGCATTTCACAGGAATTAAAGCAAAGTGGAGGTGAAATTTGCAAATTTCATTTTTCTTGATGAATTTCAATTTTATTCATTTTTTTCCTGTAACACAGAAGGTTATGTATTGTTGTCAATACAAGGACATCTCTCTTGTTTTTTACTTGACACACAATATGTTGCTGCTAGAATGTGTCCGGCTCTCACCCCTTCTGAGTGTTTGCCCTGCAGAGTCTTAGGGAGGCCTCTCCGATTTCTTCTAGCAGTGCCGCATGCCGCAGGACTGGAAGCGAGGCAGTTGAAGAGTGGGATGCTGGTATAAAAATCATCCAGGTAGAGGTGGTAACCCTGGTCCAGCAGTGGGTGCACCAAATCCCAAACAATTTAGAATTAACTCCCAGTCAGGTGGGGGGGGGGGTGGCATTCTGGGAGCTGAGCACTGGTGTCCTTCCCTTCATATATCCTAAATGTGTAGGTACTGATGCACTCTCGCACAGCTCATACATCTTCACGCCATACCTTGCCCTCTTACTCGGCAGGTACTGCCGGAATTGAAGCCTCCCTTTAAAATGTACTAAGGACTCATCAATAGAAATACACTTCTCGGGGGTGTATGCTTGGGAAAACCGGGCACTGAAACGGTCTAATAAGGGTCTCAGTTTATACAAACGGTCAAAACGGGGCTCATCTCGGGGTGGGCACGGCTCATTATCAGTATAATGTAAGAAGCGAAGTATTGCCTAATTTTTATATTTTTTTTAGGTTCCAGTTCAGTTCTGAAGTTGCTTTGAGGAGCCTATATATTAGAAAGCCCCATAAAACAACCCATTTTAGAAACTAGACCCCTCAAAGTATTCACAACAGCATTTAGAAAGTTTATTAACCCTTTAGGTGTTTCACAGGAATTTAGAGCAAAGTAGAGGTGAAATTTAATTAATTTAATTTATTAGGCACCATGTCCGGTTTGAAGAGGTCTTTTGGTGCCAAAACAGTGGAAACCCCCCAAAAGTGACCCTATTTTGGAAACTAGACCCCTTGAGGAATTAATTGTAGTTTTCATGGGGTGCATGCGACTTTTTGATCAGTTTTCATACTATTTTTAAGTGGCATGGTGACTAAAACACAGCAATTCTACTATTGTTTTTCATTTATTTATTACCGCGTTCACCATGCGCTATAAATGACATTCACTTTATTCTGCGGGGCGATACGGTTACGGCGATACCAGATGTTTATAGTTTTTTTTTTATGTCTTAGGGTATGTGCACACACACTAATTACGTCCGTAATTGACGGACGTATTTCGGCCGCAAGTACCGGATCGAACACAGTGCAGGGAGCCGGGCTCCTAGCATCATACTTATGTACGATGCTAGGAGTCCTTGCCTCTCCGTGGAACTACTGTCCCGTACTGAAAACATGATTACAGTACGGGACAGTTGTCCTGCAGCGAGGCAGGGACTCCTAGCATTGTACATAAGTATGATGCTAGGAGCCCGGCTCCATGCACTGTGTTCGGTCCGGTACTTGCGGCCGAAATAAGTCCGTCAATTACGGACGTAGTTAGTGTGTGTGTGCACATACCCTTATGGTGTTTGCACGATAAAATACTTTTTGTAAAAATGTTTTGCCTTTTTGTGTTGCCTTATTCTAAGAGCCATAACTTTTTTATTTTTCAATCAATAAAGCCATGCGAGGACTTATTTTTTGCGTAACGAACGGTAGTTTCGATCAGTACCATTTTTAGGTACATGCGACTTTTTGATCTCTTTATTCCATTTTTTGGGAGGTGAAGTGACCAAACAATTTTGATTGTGGTACGGTTTATTATTATTTTCTTTTACGGCGTTCATTGCACGGGATAAATAACGAAATAATTTTGTAGTTCAGGCCGTTACGATCGCGGCGATACCAATTATGTATAGTTTATTTATATTTATTAATAATGAAGAACTGATAAGGGAAAAAGGGGGATTTTTACTTTTAAAGCTTTTTTTTTCTTATTTTTACACAACTCTTTTTTACTTTGTTCCACTACGGAACTTGAGGGCAGGAGGCCCTGATCGCTATTCTAATACACTGCATTACATGCGTAGTGCAGTCTATTAGAGCTGTCAGCTACTCACTGACAGCAAGCATAGTGGGTCCTGACTTCGTCAGGACCCACTAGGCTTCCGTAGATGGCGTAGCCAGAATCCATTGTTAGGATTCTGGTTGCCATAGTAGCCATCGCGGCCCGCTATTGTGGATCGGGCAGTCAATTGTGGCTTAACACTTAAGGGGTTAAGGGGTTAACATACGTTTCTTTCACAGGTTACCGAATAATGAGGTCATAGACATGTTCTTGTTCCTGCTATGTATTAGCTTAGACGGGTTTATTCTCTATTTTACTCAGCATTTTATGTATTTTCAACCCATTTTGGGATCATACGATGCTTATTTTTTATCTGCCCTTTCTATGATTACTATTTAGAACCTCACAATTTCTTATGTCATGTACCTTCTATGGCATCTTTCATTTTGGTGCATGGGGGTGCCCTCCCACCGCTATTTGTTTCTTCCTCCCACATATAGGGAGGCGACACAAAGTGTCGCTTTAGTGCCTTTGTGGCGATGGAAGTTTCTACTTTGATACCGATGAGGTTTATTTGTGATTTATGTGTTTTGTCCTGTCTTCCCTTGCTTTTCCTATCTCCCCTTTAGCGATGTCTCATTGTTGTTATATGGTCATCAATGGGTTTTTTATGATGTTTAGAATTACATTTGGCACCTACAACGCTAGAGTGTTAAATAAACCTGAAAAGGTCAGGTCCAGTATTATCTACATAAGTAAAAGTATCAATTGCTCTTATTCAGGAAATTCATTTTAAAGCCCCCAGTGTTCCCGCTTGTAAAAATTCATACTACCAAACTTGGTTTCATTGCCCACATCCTTCGACTAAGACTGGTGGGTGTCCATTGCCTTTCATAGATAATTTTCCACTGTGATTTTAGATTCTTTATATGATGCGGAAAGTCGTTCCTTATTTCTAAAAATTGCATTTGCTGATAAGAATCTAACAGTGGCTAAAGCTATTTTCCCAATCAAGGATTTCAACCTCTGTTTTGATCTGTTGCAGGACTCCTCTGCAGTTAGGTCATCTTTATCTAGAGAAATTTGTAGACTTAAAAGGGCCATGACGGACCTGCAGCTGGTTGTTTTATGGAGGATTTTACCTCGTATTACTATGGACATTAGTTTTTCTATGCTGCATCTAATAGTCATTCTAGGATAGATCACCCCTTTTTGTTACTCCATCTGCTAGAAAGGTCTTCAGTGCTCCATGGATCTTTTCTTATGGTTAGCTCCTGCTTCAGTATTGGGGTCCTTAGAAAAATCTGTGCTCCACCTAGAGTTCAGTAGAGACTTAATGACAATTTACGATTGATGAGGCATGTTCTTCAGCTACTAAAAAAGCTGTCAAGGAATTTGTGGCTAATCATGCACAAGACTATACCAGAGCTAAAATAAAATGGAAAGCGTTCAAATGAGTAGTGCGGGGCTTGTTCATTGCTCACGGGGCTAAACTGAAGAGACGGAGAACAGGTGAGCTTTCGGCCTTGTTCCGGACTTTAGCACAATTGGAAACTAGTAATGCACTACCTCCTTCTGATGGTACCGCAGGGGATATTGCTAACATTAAAACAAAAAATCTGCTCCATTTTAGATCAAAAATACATTTGTGCGCGAGACAAAATCCGGAAGTATAGTAACAAATACGGGAGATGGCTGTCTAGACCTATTCACCCCAGGGTCTTATCTTCTGTCTCTTAACTCTACCTCTAGGGGGAAAGTCTATTGAACTACAGATATTTTAAATCGGACTTTCGATCCTATTCTGGTCCGCCCCCTAAGCTCTCATCCAAAGAAGAGTTTGTCAGGTGAGGACTTCTCAACAGTGGAATTGGCTGTTGTAATTAAAGATCTTAAAGCCAGTGAGATCCCAGAGCCTGATAGATTTACTCCTAAATTTTAGCCCTTTTCTGAGTCAAGCCCTTTTGGCACACATTACAGTTTTGCCAAAGCCAGGCAAACACCCCCGGTATGTGGAAATTTCCGACCCATATACCCCAAAATACTAGCTTTACGGTTGAGACAACATACGTCATCCTTCATAGATAAGGAACATGTGGGGGTTTGTACCAGGATGTGAGGCACGAGATAATATGATTAAAACACTGTCCATGATTTCTCGGGCTCGGACCCAGAGAATCCCTCTTTGCCTTTTATCCATTGATGCTGAGAAGGCCTTCGATCGAGTGAGTTGGAGCTTCCTGGTGGCGACCATACAAAGTCTGGGGGATACATTTGTTTCTAGAGTTATGTCTCTTTACCATGGTCCTCGGGCACAAGTCGGATTAACGGATCTTTGTCAGATCCTTTTGAGATTAAAAATGGAACACCGCAAGGAAAAGTCCACTTTCACCCCTTCTTTACATCTTGGTCACTGAGGTATTGGTGAATGAGCTTCGAGACAATAACTATTAGGGGTATTCATATTGGGGGAAAACATCATAAGTTTGCTATATATGCTGATGACCTATTGATTATTCTCTCATCACCAAGGATTGAACTTCCAGTGATAATGAAGGAATTTGATTTGCTTGGCTCTTTAATTTCAAGGTCAACCTCCAGAAATCTGACATTCTTAATATTACATTACCCTCGACGGAGGTCTCTTTTTTGTGAGATGCCTTTGCTTTTCACTGGCAGTCCAGATCCTTGAAATATTTGTGAGTTGAGATTCCTGCAGACCGTGATGAGGTTTTTCTTCTTAACTATATTCCAATATTTTAGCAATTGAGGTTAGATTGGCGAAAGAGGGCCAAATTGCCCATGGTTTGGTAGGATCAAGGTTTTAAAAATGGATTCTTTGCCTAAGTTGTTATACATTTTCTGTACACTGCCTCGAGCATTGCCCAGTACCTTTCTTCTAAGTCTTAGACGTTTTGCCAGGGAATTTGTGCGGAGGGGTTGCACTCCACACCTACGTCATAATATTCTAATAAGGTCCAGCAGCACCGGTGAAGTGGTACTCCCAGATTTTACGTTATATCATAGACCATCAATAGGGACTTGAATATGATCTATCACTCCGAAACTAAACTACGGGTTAATATCGAACATAACTGTGCCCCTTTATCTTTGAAATCTGTGTTTTGATCGGATTGGCACTCGTTGTCCCACTCGAGCTCCTCTCATGTTTTGAAGGAAATTTTGAAGAAATGGTATAATCTGCTTCATACCCCTCAGGTTTTAACGCCCTTTTATTTCAATATATTTTTATTGAGAAAAGTTTTATAACATGTGAGCTTGACATGCAACCCGGCATAAAATATATAACATAAGAGTATGCGGCACGCAGGCCTTAAAGGAGACATAAAAACATATGGCAAGTACAATCTTAATCATATTTGTAAGCTTCTTGAACCTGGCCATATATGGCTTTATTAAAGGTCTACCTGCCTTATCCATGCCATACCTATTCAGGCATACCAGCGTTATCTATCAGGGGCAATTCTTTTGTTTTTGACAACTGATAAACAATAACACAAATAAACCAACAAAATAAAATAAAATAAAACAGGTGACCACCATTAGAGCCTAGTAAAGTCAGTATATGCATTAGTAAGCTCCTCTTCTGTGTATGAGATAGTGACCTATGTACAGAATAGGTCAGGTTAAGAGGGAGGGTGTCATATTATGGCTATACACGGGGCTCTTAGTAAAATCTACCCAACTCTTCCACGTATTTAGAAATTTTACATGTGTGCCACTCTCCCACCCCGCAAGTTCTTCCATTCTGAAGATTTGTCTAGTTTTTTCTAGCCATTGAGGGATTGTAGGCGGAGACTTAGAGTTCCAATTCATAGGGATGAGAAGTTTAGCTGCTGTCAGCAAGTGGGTTGCTAGAGAATGCTTAGATGGTCTAAACGAGATGTTAGGTAGCCATATCAGCACCAATTCGGGGGTAAGGCATATGTTCGCCCCACATATTACATTAATAAGTCTCCCAACCTCAGCCCAGAATTTCTGCAGGACTGAACAGTGATACCATAAATGTGAGATAGACCCCACCTCCACTCCACACCTCCAACACATTTCATCCGTAGTAAGCCTCCATTTATTGAGGATCTGAGGGGTTCTATACCATCTTGTCAATGTCTTAAAGGAATTCTCTTGGATCTTAACACAACGGGAAAAACCCTGCGAGTTGGACAAGACCACGGAGACTTCAGAAGGGGTAAAGGTGACAGACAGCTCCTTTTCCCATGCTATCATGTACCCAGGTTTAGCCGGAGACGCTAACTGTAGGAGTTTAGTATATATTTTAGAGAGGAGACCTTTAGGTAAATTGGGAAATATCAAATAATGTTCTAGCCAATTAATATCCCTTAGTGGTTGTGAAAACCTATCGCAGAATTCTCTACATACCCTATTGAAAGCAAATTCATGTATAAACTAGATGGGGGTAGGGTCTAGTGGGGTTAGTATGTCCGCTAGATTCGGTAGGGCTGATACATTTTGTAACGTAGGGTATATTGAGATTCGCTGTAGGTGGGACCAAGGAAAATGAATCAGGGTGACCTCTGCTTTCAGAAAGACCGGGAGGACCCCCAGAGGCATGAGAGGAGAGGGTCCTGTATCTGGCATCAATTTTGTGAAGAAGTGCTGCCCCACTTCCACCGTGCCCCTCAAAGTGTCACTCAGCTGACCTGTCCTTATCGGAACTAAGGACCACAGGTGTATGATCCTCTCCTTCCCAAGAATGTGTCGTTCGACATGGGTATGCGGCCCCACAGACTGCTGTGGGTGCACTAGCGACAGCCACCTAGCCAGGTGGATGGCTCTATAATATGTTTGAACATCTGGTAATCCGCATCCCCCCTGCTTTCTGCCCAGTCGCATTTGAGCATATGCCAGCCTAGGATGAGCAGCGTTCCATACAAACTTTGAGAATAAGCGATGTATTTGAGTAAAAAAGGATCTCGGGAGCCATATAGGAACAGTCTGCAACACATATAAAATTTGCGGCATTATATAGCATTTGAGAATATTCTTTCTTCCCATCCAAGAGACATACGGGATTTTCAAGCCCGCTAACCGCGAACTGATTTTCTTATATAGTGTTTTATAGTTATACTCAAACAACTTAGAAGGGTCTGAAGAGATGCGGACCCCCAGGTATGTTATGTCCGTTGAGTTCCATGTGAATGGTGTGGACAGTTTAAGACGCTGGATTTTTGACTTTGGCGCCGTAATGTTTAGGGCCACTGATTTCCCTAGATTAATCTTAAAATTGGAAGCTTTTCCAAATTCCTCCAGAATCGCAAGGATTGCTGGAAAAGCCTGGAATGGGTTTGATATAAATAGAAGGAGGTCGTCTGCAAATGCTGCCGTTGAATGCGTTACGTCCCCAATCTTAAGGCCCTGAACTTCTCGGGACTGAATGAATTTCTGGATTAGGGGTTCTATGGTCAGTACAAATGGAGATGGGGACAACGGGCAGCCCTGTCGTGTTCCATTGTAAATATCAAAGGGTGATGAGAGGGCCCCATTTATTTTGATCCTAGCGGATGGCTGATGGTAAAGCGTGAGAATGGCTCTGACAAAGACGGGAGGAAACCCAAATCTAATGAGTCGCTGTCATAAAGTCCCATGCCACGCGATCGAACGCCTTTTCTGCATCCGTACTTAGAAGGACTAGTGGGATCTTGTGTTTTTGTGCCCAGAAGATCGCGTTAATTACCCTGGTAGTGTTAAATCTCCCTTCTCTTTGCGGTACAAATCCTGTCTGTTCAGGGTTAATTAATTTAGGGAGTAATAAATTTATGCGGTGTGCCAGTAACTTCGCCCACCATTTTACATCTGTGTTCAGAAGGGAGATTGGCCTGTAGCTACTACAAATCATAGGGTCCTTACCTTCTTTTGGGATAACTGTGATATGCGCATCAAGCATTCGTTTGGAGAGATCCTCCCCCTCCAGTGAAGAATTGCTCAGCTTCACAAAGTGTGGCAACAAGGTTGCAGCAAATGTTTTATAATAAAATATTGGGAATCCATCGGGTCCAGGACTCTTACCACTAGGTATAGAGGCTAGCACTTCTCTAACTTCTTGTTCTGTAAAAGGGGCTATCAACCCTTCCAAATCACCCTCCCCAATTTTAGGTAAGGAGATTGAGTTAAGGAAAGAATCAATAGTGGCAGCACGATCTCCCATATGTGATGTTGGACCACCCGTCTCCAGGTTATAGAGAGAGGAGTAGAATTTGTGAAACTCAGCCGCAATCTCTTCAGTGGACAGGACTACCCCTCCTTTTTCTGTTTTCAGTTTGGTAATAAGATTTCTCGTTTTGTTTTTTTAAGAAGTCCTGACATAATTTTAGACCCTTTATCTCCGTGAGCGTAATATTTAAATTTACATCGCTGGAGAGCTTTGGCTGCTTTAACATTCAGGAGATCCCTGAGATCGTTTTTCAGTTTCACGAGTTCAGATTGAGATTTCTGTATGGCCGATTGTTTTCTAAGTGTTTCTAAGGCTGAAATTCTGTTCAATAGGGAGTTCACTGTGGCCTCTTTGGCTTTTTTAATTCTAGAGCCTAGTGCAAGAAACTCGCCTCTAATACAGGCTTTGTGAGCCTCCCATACGATCGATACAGGGGTCCCCGGAATATCATTAAAGTGAAAATACTCCTGGAGTTTACTTTCTATCCTCAAGATATCCTCTGGCGAGCTCAGTAACGTTTCATTTAATGACCAATTCAGAGTTTTCCTGGGAAGGGACGAAATGGATAAGGACATAGAGACTAGTGCGTGGTCAGATATTAATATGGACCCTATATCTAAGGCAGTAACTTCACCAAGGTGCCTATTAGAGATATACATGCGGTCTAATCTGTGGTAAGTCCTATGTACTGTGGAGTAGTATGTGAAATCTTTCGTGTCAGGATGTGTTGCTCTCCAAGCATCGACTAGCGAGAGGTCAGCTAACGCACTCTTCATTGTCCTAAGTGCATTGTTGGGTATAGCCGAAGATTTAGAGGTAGTATCCAATTTATAATCCAACACACAGACCAGGATTCCTTCTTTAAAAGTTTGTATCTTATTTAACATGCTGGCTAACCATTTAGCTTGGTTTCTGTTAGGGGCATAAATATTTGCTAAAGTAATCATAGTATTCCCTATGGTTCCTTTAATGAAAACATATCTAGCAGCTGGGTCGATTTGCTGAGCCAATAAGGTAAATGGAACTGATCTACCAATAGCAATGCTAACTCCCCGTGATGCTGAGGAGTGTGTGCTATGGAACCACTGTGAGAATGAGGTGTGAGTGAGAGAGGGGGTGTGTGTGTGTGTGTGTGTGTGTGTCGGAAATGGGTTTCTTGCAGAAACAGGATGTCTGAGCGAGCTTTCTTAGTTATAGCAAATACTTGGCTGCGTTTTTGAGGAGTATTAAGCCCTCTTGCATTTAATGAGACAATATTAACCTCAGCCATATGTACCTACGTCTAATGGAGGGATGAAAATGTATAAGAGCCCACCATGTGTCACCTTAACTCCAAACTTAACACAAGTTGTATGAATAAACAAAACATTACAGATGTTGTAATCTTTTCCACATAAGAACCAAGTAGAAAGGTCTGGGATCAAACAGGTCCCTGATCCCATGGGTATGAAATTAGTTCTGGATACGATTAAGCATATTACCGTATACAGATACACAATACAGAATGGGTTTAACCATTTCAATTTGAAAGAAGACAGGAACATAAAAAAGAACCAATAGAACAGAAAGAGACGCACTCTTTGTTAATAGCTACAAATATCTGATAGTACCACTTTTAACAGAACTCTGAAAGGATACACAAGAGGCTTGTTGTAAGCCACCGATTACACCTCGACGATTCCTCTACTGCGAAAGGAAAAAGGCCCATTCCTGGCAAATACCCCTACAAAGCCAATTTCCTGATTTCCAAGTCCCGAAAATTATGCGATTCAGGTGGGAGTCATCCTCGGGGACTTCACCTTGGTTTGTAGGTTCCACTTCTCTAGGGGCGGTAATTCCGGGAATGCCGCAGGTAAATGAACCGGCAGCCACGATGGTATGTCCAGCGGGGTGACCCGTAGCACAGTCCAGATTTTGTGTAGATCTTCCGGTTGCTTTATCACTATGGGTTTACCATTATCCATCACAGAAAGTCCAAAGGGATACAACCATCTGTAGGGAATGTGACGTTCTCTCAAAATATCTGTAAGCGGTTTCAATATTCGCCTTTTGTTTAGAGTGCTTGCCGCTACGTCTTGAAAGAACAAAATTTTGGAGTTGTCGTAGTAGATTCCTTGAGAGTCCCTGGCTCTCTGTAAAAGGGCAGCTGTGTCGACAAAACTCAAAAGCCCGCATACCACATCTCTCGGAGGCTCTCCCGGTGCAGGCTTAGGCCTAAGTGCTCTGTGTATACGCTCGATAACCACTTGGGAGGCTCGATCCACCCCCAGTAGATCTGCGAAAATTGATGCGGCTGCTGCTCTCAAAGCCTCCGATGCCACACTTTCCGGCATCCCCCTTAGCCTAATATTCTTCCTCCTGTTGCGGTTCTCCTGATCTTCAAGCTGAAGAAATGCAGAGTTTAGATGTTCCTGTTGGGAGATAACCGTCTGTTGTGTCACTGCACTGTGGGACAATAAAGCAGTATGAGCATTTTCCAGCTCCTCTACTCTGTGGCCGATGTGTTTTACATCTGTTTTGATATCAGAGAGTTCTTTCAGCACTGGAGATAAGGCTTGAGCTAAACATTTTTTGAGAAAAGCTCTAGAAATATGGCATGCATCCGATTCATCATATGTAGTAGGCTGAGCTGTAGTGCTCTCTCTATCCGAATCCCCATCCTGTGACATTTCAGTATCATCTTCTTGTGCGGATAGGTGACTCCCAGTTAAAGAGGAAGCAGCGTGCTTTTTGTTAAAGAAACGATCCACTTCATGTTGATTTTTGTGCTTTTTAGGCGTGTGATGAGCAGCATCTTTGAGCTTTTCTTTGCCCGTTTTCACCATCTTGTATTAGTTTTGTGGTACTAAAGAAAAAAATAGAGTGCGTGTCTCTTCAATGGTAGTTACATGTAGCTCATTAAGAACAGCGCTTACAGCTTCCCAACTACCTCCCTAGCAATGGTGGAGGGAGGAAGAGGGGGTCGCCTAGCAAAAAATTTGTGGTGGAAGTCCAAGTGACTACACTGTATGTCAGATCAGTAATAAAGCTTGTTCACTAGGTAAATTCCCAGCGGTGAAAAAATTAGAGCGTTGCTCTCATAAGTAATGTGATAATATGAAGTGAAGTGAAGCTTGGGGGTATAAGTGGCACTTTCTCTGAAGTCCTTGGACGCTGGTCTGCAGGTTTCCAGCCTGGGCCTAGTCTCCTCAGACTTCACAGTAAGGATCAAACTGCCCCTGGGATTCAGACCGGTAAGCGTAGTGTGAGTCTATATAGCAGAACGGCACTTGGGTCTCCCAGGCAGCTGTAACTGCTTAGTGTGTATTCCCCGGTACCTGCTATTGCTCCTCTGGTCTCTTCGATCCGTCCCGCCGGCTGTCTCGCCCGAAATCTAGGCCCCGGATTGACACGAGGCAAGGCCTCACTTGATCCTCCCCCTGGAGTCGCAGCCAGAACCCCGAAGATAGTTCCTCAAATGCCTGGACGGCGCTGCGGCGGTAGGAAGGGAGTGTCAGCTCAATCAGAGCAATATGTTTCTGCTACTCCTCCTCTTCTTTTCTCTCCGATCCTTCCTGCCGGTCGTCTCGCCGGAAATCGAGGCCCCGGTCGACCACGAGGCCAGGCCTCACTAGCTTGTCCCTCCGGTATCTCTGCGAAATCGCCCAAAAACGATTCCACAAGTGCCCGGTCGTCTCCGCGGCAGTAGGGAGAGGAGATGAGGTAATTACGAGCAATTTAGTTCAGCGGGTAGAGCAAAATAGATCCTATGTCGGCGGAGCTCACCAGAGTTGCGACCGTTCACTGCAGCGTCCAAGCCACGCCCCCCGGTTTTAACGCCCTTTTGTCCCTTAACCCTGTTTTCTGGAAAACCCAAGTTTCCGTTTTGCTTGAAGGTCAATAAAATTTTGGGCCTCGCCATGGCAGATGGGCCTCAAATTAGACATGTTCTAGCAGATGGTGCGATAAAACCTCTTGGACTCTTTTTTGCCTTAATGGTGCAATTCCACCTACAGCTTGGTATCAATATAACCAGTCTCAGGCCATTGGGACTTTTGCTCAACGTAATTCCTTCGTATTTAGAGATCTCACTGCCTTTAAATCTTTATGCATGTGGCAACTAAGCACCTTCTTGTAACTTATCCATGTTATACGGATTGCTCTTGGATAAAGTTGCCAACATGGACTCACTTTCTTTTCAGAGAGCTTAGGAGGTGGAGTTGGGTCAGACCATATCTGGTGAGGGTTGGACTAAGATATTGGAGTTTTCTAAATTACAGGAGACCAGTTCTAAGATTTTGTCCAGATGGCACAGGCCCTATAGATTCTTTCTATCAGTATCTATGGGTCTATGGAGAATATCTGGTGGCGTTACCCTGGAATTAGCACCTTTTGGTAATATGTTTTTGCGCTCTACTACAAGCTTATGCCTACTAGTGTTGTTGCTTGGCCAGAAGTGGTCCTCCTTTCCTCGGTCGCCTAAGCTCATTCAGGAAGGTATTCTTAGACACTTTGATATGGCTGCCAGGTTGATGAGACCCAAATTATGGAAGTTGCAAACCTCACCGACTAAGGTTCAATGGGCCGATACCTTGAACTATATAATAAGAATGGAACGAATGATGGCTGCTGAGTCAGTCCACTCTTACCAATTTGAATTACGATGGCTGCCCGTGTCTCAATTTAGAGATTCTCCTGAATTTAGCTCTTGGCTACCCTCTTCTTAATGAGTCAATCCCAAAATGGTTTGATTTCTTTTCAACATCGCTCCACTTTCCCTTGTTCATACTTCCCTCCATGTTTTTCCCCCTTCTGTATTTCAGTCTTTGTTTTGTATCATTCTGTACATTTTTGTTTGTCGGTCTTATCCCTTTTGTTCTTTACATGCATTGGGTGCATGTATTACTGATGTTAACCCCTAGGCACACCAGGACGCAACTGTACGTCCATGTGGCCAGTGTCTATATGGCACAGGGACGTACAGTTACTGCGTGGTTCCCGCTGCACACTGTCGGCGACAGTGTGCACAGGGAATCGGGAAGCCAGCTGTCCCTTACAGCTGACACTCCACTGTACGCCGATCAGCGGCTTATTTCCGCTGTATCCGGCAATTAACCCCTTCATTGCGGTGATCGATTGCAATTACTGCAGTCAGGGGTTTCTAGCTCATCGGCAGACCTCACGATGAAATCGTGAGGTTTGCAGATAGCTAGCATGGCGATCGGAGGCCAAGTAATGGCATCCGTGTCTGCCATGTACGGAAGCCTATCAGGATCAGCCTCCTGATAGACTTCCTGTCAGAGCGACAGGACGTCGGCGACAGTGTGCATCGAGAACCGGGAGGTCAGCTGTCCCTGACAGCTGACACTCCACTAGTTGCCGATCAGCGGCTCATTGCCGCTGATTTCGGCAATTAATCCGTTACATGCGGGGCTCGATTGCGATCTCCGCATGTACAGTATTTGTAGCACATCAGCAGCCCCCATGCAATTGTGGGGGCTGCTGATGCTTGTGATGGCTCCCGTGGGCCAGCCAACGGCCCCCGAGTCTGCCATGTATGCAAGCCTATGAGGATCAGCCTCTGGCTGGTCCTCGTAGACTAACTGTCAGAGTGACTGTGACGTCACACTGACCGTTGGAATACGTTACACTACGAAGGTAGTGTAATGTATTCTAGCAGTGATCAGAACTCCAGGTAAAAAAAGAAAGTGTAAAAAGTAAATAAAAATATTTTACAAAAGTGTAAAAATGAAATTTTTTTTTTTCCTATAAGTCAATTATTATAGCAAAAAAATGAAACCGTTAAAAAACAGTACACATATTTGGTATCACCGCGTTCGTAACGACCCAAACTATAAATGTTATTTTTACCGCACGGTGAACGCCGCAAAAAAAACAAACTAAAAACAATGCCAGAATCACTATTTTTTTGGTCACCACCCCTCCCAAAATATAGAATAAAAAGTGATCAAAAAGTCACGTTCCCAGAAAATAGTACCAATAAAAACTACAACCCGTCCCGCAAAAAACAAGCCCTTACACCGCTTTTTTGACTGAAAAATAAAAAAACAGAAAATAAATTATTTTATAAAGAAGTGGTTTTATTGTGCAAACACTGCAAAACATAAAAAAACTATATACATATGGTATCGCCGTAATCGTACCGACCCGCAGAATAAAGTAAAATTGTCATTTATAGTGCATTATGAACGCCGTAAGAAATAAAGAATTGAAAACGCCAAAATCACTGTTTTTGGCCACCAAAGCTCTAAATAAAATGTAATAAAAAGTGATAAAAAATTAGCATCTACCAAAAAATGGTACCAATAAAAACTACAGCTCATCCTCCCAAAAATAAGCCCTCACACCGCTCAATTCATGGAAAAATAAAAAAGTTATGGCGTTTGGAAGGCGGGGAGTGAAAAACTAAAATGGAATAGCAAAAAAGGATCAGTCCTGCAAAGGTTAATTATTTTCTATTAAAAAATAAATTATTACCACATGTGGGGTATTGTCATACTTGGGAGAGATTGCGTTACAAATTTAGGGCGACTTTTTCTCCTTTATCCCTTGTGACAATGAAAAAATTCAACATTTTAGTGGACAAAAATGTTTATATTCATTTTCATGGCCTAATTCTACTAAATTCTGCAAAAGACCTGTGTGGTATAAATGCTTACTAAACAGCTAGAAAAATTCCTTGAGGTGTCTAGTTTCCAAAATGGGGTCACTTTTGGGGTGTTTCCACTATTTTGTTCCCTCCAGGGGGTTGCAATTGCGACATGGCACTGAAAACCAATCCAGCAAAATCTGCGCTCCAAAATCCAAATGGCGCTCCCTCACTTCTGAGCTCTGCCGTGGGTCCAAACAGCAGTTTATTACCACATATGGGGTATTTCCGTTATCGGGAGAAGATGCTTTACAAATATTGGGGTGAATTTTCTTCTTTATTCCTTGTAAATATTAAAAATGTCTATGTAATTTCAGAAAAAAAGTAGATTTTCATTTTCACAGACTAACTCTAATAAATATAGCAAAATAGCTGTGGGGTCAAAGTGCTAACTATACCCCTAGATAAATTCCTTGAGGGGTCTAGTTTCCAAAATGGGGTCACTTTTGGGGAGTTTCCACTGTTTTGGCACAAGACCTCTTCAAACTCGACATGGTGCCTAAAATATAATCTAAAAATAAGCAGGCCCCAAAATCCACTAGGTGCTCCTTTGCTTCTGAGGCCGGTGTTTCGGTCCATTAGGGCACTAGGGCCACATGTGGGATATTCCTAAAAACTGCAGGACCTGGGCAATAAATATTGAGTTGCGTTTCTCAGGTTCAACCTTCTATGTTACACAGTTGTTTTTATTACAAATGAATTTCGGCAAAAAAAGAGAAATTTGTAAATTTCCCCTCTACTTTGCTTTATTTCCTGTGAAACGCCTAAAGGGTTAAAATACTTGTTTTGAATACTTTGAGGGGTGCAGTTTTTAAAATGAGGTAATTTATTGGCGTATTCTAATATATAAGGCCCTCAAAACCACTTCAGAACTGAACTGGCCCCTGTAAAAATATCCTTTTGAAATTTTCTTGAAAATGTGAGAAATTGCTGCTAAAGTTCTAAGCCTTGTAACGTCCTAGAAAAATAAAAGGATGTTCAAAAAACGATGCAAATATAAAGTACACATATGGGAAATGGTAACTAGTGACTATTTTGTGTGGTATTACTATCGGTTTTACAAGCGGATACATTTAAATTTAGAAAAATGCTAATTTTTGCACATTTTCTCTAAATGTTGGTGTTTTTCACGAACACATATTGAATTTATGAACCAAATTTTTCCACTATCATAAAGTACAATATGTCACGAGAAAACAATCTCAGAATCGCTTGGCTAGGTAAAAGCATTCCGGAGTTACTACCACATAAAGTGACATGTCAGATTTGAAAAAAATCGGCTGTGCCACAAGGCCAAAACAGGCTGCGTCCTAAAGGGGTTAATACTCTGTCAGATGTGTTTTTATTGATATACTGGATTGTACAACCTTGTATTTCTGCTGTTCCTTCACAGTTGTATTATAATGCTAAGGCTATGATTTTGAGGAGTTTCTTTTTCTAATCTGAAAAAAAAAATTGGTTTGATAATAAAAATAAAAAGGTTAATACTTACCCAGGTGCGTGGTTATAGCGACGCGCTCCTTTGTTCTGAGCACAGCCCGGCCTCCTGGACTTAAGTTACATCCCATGTGAATACTGCAGAAAATCAAAGGCTGCAGCAGTCACATGTACTGCAGCGTCATCCAAGGAGGCCAGGATGCACAGAGAACAGTGGGACGCAACGCTATAACAACGCCCTGGTCTAAGTATTAACCTTTTTTTTTTTCTTAGCACTTTTTCGGGCAGAATTCCCTACGAGTTCCAGGATCTATATGCGGTGCACTTTTACGCAGATCACCCACCCTGTTGTGTCCTTAAACTTAAAAATTCGGACTCCTAACACTCTCTCTGGGTGGAATTAGAATCTGCTCTATAACAGCCATTTTATTTTTCTGCTTTTATGTGGTCCTCCATTCCCCTACCAACACAACGTAAACAAATCTCCATTATTAGTCACCGTTTCTTTTATATGAAGAACATTATTTACATTTAATTCAAGTTTTATTTGCTAAGCCAACCATCTTAACAGGCTTAGAACCTACTTATTTCCAGTGATGGAGACTAAACAATAAGACCACAGCATGTTAGGAGCATTCTTCATTTTCTCCAAATTTATCTCATCCCCAGACCCAACCACTGTTATATTCCGAATGATAAAAGACAAATAAATTGTTACAATAGATTGTCAATAGACACGGATGTTGAGGAACAGACAACTTTCCCTTCATAACCAACATAAAAACCAAAAATGTACTCTTCTTCTAAGGGGAAAACAGCTATTATTAAGGGCAATACAATTTGTATTTAGTTAGGAATCGGAGAAGAAAACATTTTAGACAGATACCTGCGGGATTTGGGGGTGTTTCTCGGATAGTATGCAGAACTTTCATGTCTCTTATATTGTGAATGTACAGAGATTCTTCAAGACATACAATCAGCCTCTGGGGGGTAACAAGATGCAGAAGAAAATGGTCAATGATATAGTTATGGAGCTCATAAAATAAATATTTTTCATTTAAATGTTACGGTATGTTCACACTGAGTTTTTCGGCGAGTTTTTTGACGCGGAAAGCGCACCGCAAAGCTCTCCAAAAACCGTCCGAAAATGCCTACTATTGATTTCAATGTGAGGCGAGGCGGTTTTCTCCCGCGAGAAAGAATGGACATGCCCTATCTTCGCGCGAATACGCCTCTGACCTCCCATTGACATCAATGAGAGGCAGAGAAAGCGTATTTCGCACTATTTTATGCCAGTGGCGCTCAATGGCCGCGGGCAAAAAAAACCTTCCAAACTGAATTTTGAGGCAGATTTTCGGCCTGCAAAAAACTCTGTGTGAACCCGGCCTTAGGGAAAAAAAAAAATAAAATTTAATAAATGAAAAAAAATTAAGTATGCAACTTAAAGAGGCTCTGTCACCAGATTCTGCAACCCCCATCTGCTATTGCAGCAGATCGGCGCTGCAATGTAGATTACAGTAACGTTTTTATTTTTAAAAAACGAGCATTTTTGGCCAAGTTATGACCATTTTTGTATTTATGCAAATGAGGCTTGCAAAAGTCCAAGTGGGCGTGTATTATGTGCGTACATCAGGGCGTTTTTACTACTTTTACTAGCTGGGCGTTCTGACGAGAAGTATCATCCACTTCTCTTCAGAACGCCCAGCTTCTGGCAGTGCAGACACAGCCGTGTTCTCGAGAGATCACGCTGTGTCGTCACTCACAGGTCCTGCATCGTGTCGGACGAGCGAGGACAGATCGGCACCAGAGGCTACAGTTGATTCTGCAGCAGCATCGGCGTTTGCAGGTAAGTCGATGTAGCTACTTACCTGCAAACGCTGATGCTGCTGCAGAATCAACTGTAGCCTCTGGTGCCGATGTGGCCGACACGATGCAGGACCTGTGAGTGACAACACAGCGTGATCTCTCGAGAACACGGCTGTGTCTGCACTGCCAGAAGCTGGGCGTTCTGACGAGAAGTATCATCCACTTCTCTTTAGAACGCCCAGCTAGTAAAAGTAGTAAAAACGCCCCGATGTACGCACATAATACACGCCCACTTGGACTTTTACTTTAAACACGCCCACTTGGACTTTTGCAAGCCTCATTTGCATAAATACAAAAATGGTCATAACTTGGCCAAAAATGCTGGTTTTTTAAAAATAAAAACGTTACTGTAATCTACATTGCAGCGCCTATCTGCTGCAATAGCAGATAGGGGCTGCAAAATCTGGTGACAGAGCCTCTTTAACGAGGTTGGCCACTTTATTCCAATGAGAATCAAACATTAAAAATAGGCAACTTACTAATGCATCCTTTTTAGCAGTTCTGCTGAGTTATCACCATGTGTGAAGCCATGACCCCCCCAGTTCTCCCCAGACACCACGCCACTCCATGAATAATATGGCCGCCGATTAAGTGAAATATGACCCGACGCCAGTTTGCGATCTTCGATGTAACCCACCACGCATGCACTAGTTTCCTCGGTGCTTGCAGAGGTCCTGGACAGTCAGGAAACTAGCCATTGTTTTGTTAGGATTTTTTTATGGCGTGTTATAAATTACATATTAAATATGTATCTTTTATGGTCCAACAAGGTTTTTATTGAAAGAAAAGCACTCAATAGATATGCAACATCATACAACTAAAAATGACATATGACAAACCAAAATGCAGTATGATTTTACATATATCATCAGAAATCAGCTTCCAATTCACAATATAGTATTTGGGAAAAATGGGAGTTCAGGAGTTTTAACGGATTGCTGCAGAAATAAGGGGTTTTATCAGCACAAGTTACCAGTTTCGAACCAGGTGGAAAAAAAATAGCAGAGCTCCTGAAACTAGTCCATGGGTACCAAGATATATAAAACAAGGAATATATCATGCCTCGAAGAAACAAGATCTTTCGGATGCATGAAATCATGCATCCTCTACCCATTTGGCACGGGTACCAGTTTATGTCATTTCCAACAAACGAGAGATGGTTAATCTTACATTGCCATGAGAAAATGTCCTTTTTTGTGTGTAGAGGGAGACGGGAATAATGGATAGTCAGCTGTGGATTATTTTGGTATGAGGTCGATTAAAGATGGTTATATACAAAATTGATACAACTTTATGATAGAAACGATACGAAGTCCTTTAACCCCTTAACGACATCCAACATATGGGTAGGTTGTTGTCGTTAAGGACTTAACGCAACACAACGTATGGGTACGTTTTCTGATGTGAGGCTTTTGAACGCGCCTCACAGTAATAGTAATTAATCCCATCATGTTTCTCAGTCATAATGGGTTAATGTGCGAAGTACATGATGGGGTTAATTACTATTAATGTGAGGAACATGGAGGTTAAATTCATCGCACCTCACATTAATAAGTGAATGAAAGCCGTGTTTATTTTTTATTTTTTTACAGCGTACACATCATAAATGATGCAAAAAAATTGTTGTGCGCGCCATTACTGAATGTGTGAATATTTTATGTATCGAGACTTATTTTAATGTTTATTGTAAAAAAGGTGTATGTGTATTTTTTTTTTAAATTTAACAATGCTTTGTTTTTACTTTATTTTTAAACTTTAATGTACTGACATATATCAGATATGTGCATTAGCCTGTGGACGGATAGCACACAGGCAGTTGTTAGGACATGTCCTAACAACATGAAATATGGTAAGACAGCCCTGGGGTCCGTCAATAGACCCTGGGCTGTCTGCCCATATATGGTATGGACCTCGATCGTGTCACAGGAATTCCCTGTGACGCATCCAGGGGCATCCCCCCTTCTCATTTTCTCCTGAATGCTGCAGTCAGCTGTGATCGCATCATTCAGGGGAATAACGGCGGAGATGAGCGGTTTCTCTTATCTCCGCCGTTATAGAGCGGGGCTGTGGCTGTGTAATACAACCGTTGCTCCGCTCCTGACAGGAAGTGCGCGTGCGGTCAGCATGAGGAGATGCGGCCGGCGCTGCACTAATGAGCGGCAGTTCAGGCACTGGAGACAGAACATGGGGGTGTTTTGTGGTGCGCCCGCCATGTTCTGTCTCCAGTGCCGCCGCTGTGCAGCGCTGGCCGCATCTCATCATCCTGACCCCGCGAACTTATCATGACTCAGGAGCGGAGCTATGGCTGAATTACACAGCCGCAGCCGCGCTCCCATACATTCATGTATTACTATACTGAGCTGTGCGGCTGCGCAGCGAAGTATCGAAATACAGGAAATAGCGGTATCGAACCGTTTAGGGATGCACAGTATTGAAACAGTATCGAAGTTTCGATGCACCGTGCATCCCTAGTGTCAGGTGTATAGTACACCTGACACCCTGCTGCATGGCAAGGACCAGAGCTAGCCTCCGATCTGGCCGATTAACCCCTTAGATGCAGTGCTCAAAAGCGAGTGAGGCATTTTTGGTGTTTCCTAGCAGAACGGAACCCCGCAATGCCAATTGCGGGGTTCCGATGGCTATTCTGGCAAACCGGAGGCCTAACAATGGCCACCTGTCTGCTAAGTACGGAAACCTGCTGGTCCCGCCCGGAGGCGGGGCCTAAAAGGCTTCTGGTCGCTAAAGAAAGATGGTGCAGGCTCAGAAGTTGAGCCTGCAACATCTGCCGCCGGTGTCAGCTGTATGTTACAGCTAGCTCCGATCCCTGCCGTTAACCCGTTAGGAGCCGTGATCAAAAGTGATCGCTGCGTCTTAGTGGTTTGTAGCGATCGGCATCGACACGATGTGATTGTCAAACTGCCGAATGTTACTATGGCAACCGGAGGCCTAACAATGGCTTCCTGGTCTGCCATGTACGATAGTCCAGAGAAGGGACCTAATAGGCCTGCTGTCAGTGAATGACTGACAGCTCTAATGCATTGCACTATGTGGGTAGTGCAATGCATTACAGTAAAGATCAAACTGCATGCCCTCAAGTCCCCTAGTGGTTAAAAAAAAAAAATTTGAATAAAAGTGTACAAATAAATGTTTCAAGTTAATAAAAACAAACACCGCAATTTTTACCATAAGTAGTCTTATTATAGAACACGTTAAAAAAGGTACACAAATTTGGTATCGCTGCATCCGTAACGACCCAAACTATAAAACTGTGATGTTATTTTAACCGCACGGTGAGCACTGCAAAAAAAAATAAGTAAAAAAGAATGCCAGAATCTATTTTTTTATCACCACTCCTCCCAAAACATGGAATAAAAAGTGATCAAAAAGGCGCATGTACCCCAAAACGGTACCAATAAAAACTATAACCAGTCCCGCAAAAAACAAGCCCTTATACAGCTTTTTTGACTGAAAAATAAAAAAAGTTATGGCTCTCAGAATATAGCGACACAAGACATAAATAAAATTAAAACAAAGTGATTTTACTGAGCAAACTCTGTAAAAACCTTAAAAAACTATATACATATGGTATCGCCGTAATCGTATCGACCCGCAGAATAAAGTAAAATTGACATTTATAGCCCACGCCATAAAAAAACAAAAAAAAAAACAAACATTGTCAGAATTGATGGTTTTTGGTCACCTTGCTTGGCAAAAAAATGGGATAAAAAGTGATGAAAATATCGCAGGTACCCAAAAATGGTACCAATGAAAACTACAGATTGTACCGCAACAAATAAGACCTCACACAGCTCCGGTGGTGAAAAAATAAAGAAGTTCTGGCTCTCAGAATATGGCGATGAAAATTGTGCAGTGTTCCAAAAGCGGATAAGGTTGGGCACCATTTATCAGTGCGACACTGGCCACACATCTATGAATTATTATTTATTTACCCCATTATTATTATACGCTGATGTACCCCTCACAGTTTACATATGCCCCCACGTTATAAACTGAAACATCAGCAATACTCCAAACGGAACTACTACCAAGCAAAATCTTCACGCCGAAAGCCAAATGGCGCTCCCTCCATTCTGAACCCTACTGCCTGTCCAAACACCTGTTTACGTCCATATATATGGCATCGCCATACCCGGGAGAATCCGGGAAAATTGGTCTTCGGTGGAACAACATATTGTGCGCTAAAATGGAATATCAGGGGAAAATTGCAATTTTTACCTTGCACCATCTGCTGAACGTTAATTTCTCATGAAAAAACATCTGTGGGGTCAAAATGCTCACTTCACCCCTTAAAATGCCTAAAGGGGTGTAGTTTCCAAAATAGGGGTCACTACTTGGGGGTTTATTTTACTATTTGACCTCAGGGCCCTGCAATTGTGGGCCAATGCTGTGAAAATCACCGAAATAGACCTCAAATGCGCATGGTGCTCTTCAATTCTGAGCCCGGTCATATGTCCAGGCAAATAATAAATGCCTTGAGGGGTGTAGTTTCTAAAATCGGGCCACTTCTTGGGGGCTACCACTGTACTCTGGTACCTTAGGGTTTTGCAAATGCAACATGGCGCCCAAAAACCAAGCCAGCAAAATCTGCATGCCAAATAGTGCTCCTGCCTTTCTGAGCCCTGCAGTGTGTCGTCCAAATAGCAGTGTATGACCCACATATGGGGTATTGCCGTAATCAGAAGAAATTGCTTTTCAAATGTTGGGGTGCTTTTTCTCCTTTATTCTTTGTAAAAATTAAAAATTTCCACGTTTTATCAGAAGAAAAGTAATTTTAATTTCACAGCATAATTCCACAAAATTCAGCAAAAAAACTGTGGGGTCAAACTGCTCACTATATCCCTCAATAAATTCCTTCAGGGTTGTAGTTCCCCAAATGGGGTCACTTTTGGGTGGTTACCACTGTTTTGTCCCCTCAGGGTCTTTGCAAATGCGACATGGCGCCGCAAACCATTCCAGCTAAATTTGAGCTCCAAAAGCCAAATAATGCTCCTTCCCTACCAAGCCCTGCCGTGTGTCCAAACAGCCGTTTACAACCACATACGGGAGAAATTTATTTTCAAGTGTTGGGGTGCTTTTTCTCCTTTATGCCCTGTAACTATTGAAGATTTCCACATTTTATTGGGAAAAATTAAAATTGTAGTTTTTACTTCCTAATTCCACAAAATTCGGCAAAAAACCTGCTGGGTTAAACTGCTCACTACACCCCTTGAGGGGTGTAGATTGCCAAATGGTGTCTTTTTTTGGGGGGGGGGGGTTCCACTGCTTTGGTACCACAAGACCTCTTCAAACCTGACATGGTGCCTAAAATATATAAAATGGAGGCCCCAAAATCCTCTAGGTGCTCCTTTGCTTCGGAGGCCGGTGCTTCAGTCCATTAGCACACTAGGGCCACATGTGAGAGATTTATAAAAACGGAAGAATCTGGGCAATAAATATGGATTTGCATTTCTCTGGTAAAACCTTCTGTGTTACAGAAAAAAAATGAATTAAAACAGATTTTCTGCAAAAGAAAATTTGTAAATTTCACCTCCACTTTGCTTTAATTCCGGTGAAACACCAAAAGGGTTAAGAAACTTTCTAAATGCTTTTCTGAATACTTTGAGGGGTACAGTTTTTAAAATGGGGTGTTTTATAGGGGGTTTCTAATATATAAGGCCCTCAAAGCCACTTCAGACCTGAACTTGTCCCTGAAAAAAATAGCGTTTTGAAATTTTCTTGAAAATGTGAGAAATTACTGCTAAAGTTCTAAGCCTTGTAACGTCCTAGAAAAATAAAAGGATGTTCAAAAAACGATGCCAATCTAAAGTAGACATGTGGGAAATGTTAACTAGTAACTATTTTGTGTGGTATTACTATCTGTTTTACAAGTAGATACATTTAAATTTAGAAAAATGCCAATTTTGTTTTGAAAATTTTTGTATTTTTCAAAAATAAACACTGAATGTATCTACCAAATTTTACCACTAACTTAAAGGGTGTCGCAAAAATTATTATTTTTTTCTATCAATTAGCTTTTAGTGGGTTATTAAAATAAATTTGATTTATTTGTGTGTTTGCGTTTTACTTTTTTCTTTTTTCTAACTTTTACCTCACTATGGGGGGCTGCCATTTTTTTTTCATCTCTGTATGTGTCGATTAACGACAAATACAGAGATGGAATACGGCACATACATCCCCATAGAGAATGCGAACGGGAGCCGTTCCATTCATTATGGTGTACGCCGCCTGTGTGGGAACGGCGCATGCGCCGCTCCCACACAGTCCAAAAGGAAAGTCTTCGTCCGAGCGACATCCGGCGCCATTTTCATGTGGACCGGAAGCCGCGGCCGGACAGTAAGATGACTACTTCCGGTCGCGGCTTCTGGACATGTGTTCAGAAGCAAGCACTAGGAGCGGAGGGAGCGGAGGCGGCAGGAGCTGGCAAGTTATGTTTGTTCGTGTTTTACTGTGTGATTACCACTGTGTGTAAGCCTACTACACTGTGCATTCGCTCAAAAAATGGCGGCACACAGTGTAGGAGGTTTGAACATTCAACCCCCTCCTTTCTCCTGGCACTAGCCAGGATAAAGGAGGAGGATTAATTGAGCACACTAGAGCTAGTGTGTATTCTCCAATTTTGCAGCATAAAGCAATGTGGTTGCTTTACCACGTTGCAATGCTGCAATTTTGGGAATTGCTCTCTCTAGTGACCAGCACATGGAAATGTTATAAATTAGAATCTAATTTATAATATTTCCTGACTTGTGAAAAAATTAAAAAAATTAGAACAATGTCTAATCATTTATATACTAAATGTTTAATTTAAAAAAAAAAGAAGAAAACATTTCTAGCGACACATTCCCTTTAAAGTACAATGTGTCACAGGAAAACAATCTCAGAATCGCTTGAAAAAAACAAAAGCTTTCCAAAGTTATCATAGAAAGTGGCATGTCAGATTTGAAGAAAGTGGCATGTCAGATTTTAAAAAAATGGCCTGGTCCATTAGGTGAAATCTCAAACCCCTATCTCCTATTGCATGTGATCGGCGCTGCAATGTAGAGAACAGTAACGTTTTTTTTAAAAAACTTTCATTTTTGGCCAAGTTATGAGCTATTTTATATATATGCAAATGAGCTTTGAAATGGACAACTGGGCGTGTTTTTTTTTTCGTATGTCCAACTGGCCGTGTATTGGGTTTTTAACTGGGCGTGTTTACTTGTTTTACTAACTGGGCGTTGTGAATAGAAGTGTATGATGCTGACGAATCAGTGACCAGTCAGCATCATGCACTCCTCTCCATTCATTTACACAGCAGCATCACGTTCTTATTAGAACGATGTGCAGCCACATACACAAGTGTCCTGATAATGAATACACATGACCTCCAGCCTGGACGTCATGTGTACTCAGAATCCTGACACTTCTGAATCTTTTCTGTGAGATTCCAGCAAGCCACGCGTAATCTCGCGAGATTACGAGGTAAACGAGATTTCGTTTCCCTTGCTGGAAATCACGCGCGTTGCACGGACGTATATCCCGTTCGTCTGAATAAGCCCTAATTCTGCAGGTCAGTAGGATCATGGGGATACCAAATTTATAACGTTTTAGTACCTTTGCAAAAATGTAAATGTTTGAAAAAAATATATTTCTGTGTTTGGAGCGGTGTAAGGCATCTTTTTGTACGGGGAAATATGTTGTTTTTATTGAAACCACTTTGGGGAATGTCGATCACTTTTTATTTAAATTTTTGGGTGATTGAAGTGGCAAAAAAATAGCAATTCGGACATTTTTAGCTTTTTTCCCACTACGGCATTCACCGTATTGGATAAATATTATATTTTTATAGTTCGGCCATTTTCGCACCTAATCTATTGTTGTTTCTTTTTATATGTGATTTTGAATTTTTATACTTTTTTAAAAAAATGTTTAAAATCTTTTCTTACATTTTTTGTATTACTTTTTTTTTGCCCCATAGGAAGCTTAAACCTGCGATCATTAAATCTCTTATGCCATAGACTGCAATATTATAGTATTGCAGTCTATGGCAAAATCAGTGCATTCAGAGTTTCGGCTTCTGAGCGGGCGCAATTATTAAATAACCCTCTCCCGACGTAAATAGCCAGTCTAGCGACAGGGGAGGGTTAATAATTTTAATTTGGTCCATTTCCCAAATTAGAGGTATTAGGAAGGCTTATATATCCTGCAATCTTAATGTCCTCAATATTCAATTACAACTCCACAATTAGAAGGGTAAATACAGAACAGGGTGGCCAGACCCTCTGCATGAGAAATGTGCGGTAGAATCAGCTGATGGGGTTATCCAGATGGAACCATCATTTTAAAATAAATAGCTATAACTTGAATTTCTCCCTTTACATATTCTGTGACAGCATTAAACAATTCATGGAACAAATTAAATGCACTTTTAGACACGCTAGAAGGGGGCGGTCCCCCGAAATGTCACTTTCTCAAGCATGCCTGGTGCACCAAATACCCAATTATATACCCATCAATACAAGAGACCTTATAATCATGTCAATTAAAAAGAGCTTTGTAAAACAAAGCTTAAATGGTAACTAAACGTTCAAACTTCTGACATTTCACCGTGACAGGTCAGAATTTTTGATCAGTGGGGACCCGAGCACTGAGACCCCCACCAATCGCTAAAACGAAGCAGCAGAAGCTCTCGTGTGAGCGGCTTCGTTTCTGTTAGGCTTTTTCCAGAAAGCCGATGTAGCGGTGTACGGGCTCAAAGACTTTCTATTGAGTCCGTACACTGCTACATCGATTTCCGGAAAAAGCCGAACGAGCAATTCTGCTGCTTCGTTTTAGTGATTTAGTGCTCGGACCCCCACCAATCAAAACTTCTGACACGTCACTATGACATGTCAGAAGTTTGTTGAACATTTAGTATTAACAAGACAGGGTTTCCCGGCCGTCACACAGCCGCAGTAGGGACAATAGACCCCAAATGGGGCTATTTCACACGGCCGTCAAAAAATGTGACATGCCCTATTTTCGGCCGTTCTCCCGGCCCCCATAGAAGTCTATGGGGCCGGGTAATACACTGCCATCAGTGGAATGTGTCCCGAGTGACGACAGTGTCTTCCGTCGCTCGCTCCCTCTCGTTATCCTCCTCACAGTGCGAAGTGCATGAGGAGGAGGAGGATGGTATTTTTTTGCTCCCTGTAGGAGCAGAATCCCCAATCCCTGGTCACAGCTTCGGCAACGCTGTGGCCGGGGATTCCGCTTCAAAAGTGCCTGACGTCAGTGTGTCCATATGTGGACATAGTGATGTCAGGCACTTCTGAAGCGGAATCCCCGACCTTGTGGCCGGTGTTTCCGCTCCAGCAGAAGTCCCTGACTTCACTGTCCATATATGGACATTAAAGTCAGGGATTTCTCCTGGAACAGTGGTGCTATCTATGGGGGAGGGCTGTGTGGCATCACCTACAAGGGGGGGGGGAGGGGGGTGTCTGTGTGGCACCACCCACCAGGGGGGGGGGGTGTCTGTGTGGCACCACCCACCAGGGGGGGGGGGGTCTGTGTGGCACCACCCACCAGGGGGGGGGGGTGTCTGTGTGGCACCACCCACCAGGGGGGGGGTGTCTGTGTGGCACCACCTACCAGGGGGGGGGGTGTCTGTGTGGCACCACCTACCAGGGGGGGGGGGTGTCTGTGTGGCACCACCTACCAGGGGGGGGGGGGTGTCTGTGTGGCACCACCTACCAGGGGGGGGGGTGTCTGTGTGGCACCACCTACCAGGGGGGGGGGGTGTCTGTGTGGCACCACCTACCAGGGGGGGGGGGTGTCTGTGTGGCACCACCTACCAGGGGGGGGGGTGTCTGTGTGGCACCACCTACCAGGGGGGGGGGTGTCTGTGTGGCACCACCTACCAGGGGGGGGGGGTGTCTGTGTGGCACCACCTACCAGGGGGGGGGGTGTCTGTGTGGCACCACCTACCAGGGGGGGGGGTGTCTGTGTGGCACCACCTACCAGGGGGGGGGGTGTCTGTGTGGCACCACCTACCAGGGGGGGGGGTGTCTGTGTGGCACCACCTACCAGGGGGGGGGGGTGTCTGTGTGGCACCACCTACCAGGGGGGGGTGTCTGTGTGGCACCACCTACCAGGGGGGGGGTGTCTGTGTGGCACCACCTACCAGGGGGGGGTGTCTGTGTGGCACCACCTACCAGGGGGGGGTGTCTGTGTGGCACCACCTACCAGGGGGGGGTGTCTGTGTGGCACCACCTACCAGGGGGGGGGTGTCTGTGTGGCACCACCTACCAGGGGGGGGTGTCTGTGTGGCACCACCTACCAGGGGGGGTGTCTGTGTGGCACCACCTACCAGGGGGGGTGTCTGTGTGGCACCACCTACCAGGGGGGGTGTCTGTGTGGCACCACCTACCAGGGGGGGTTGCTGTGTGGCACCACCTACCAGGGGGGGTGTCTGTGTGGCACCACCTACCAGGGGGGGTGTCTGTGTGGCACCACCTACCAGGGGGAGTGTCTGTGTGGCACCACCTACCAGGGGGGGTCTGTGTGGCACCACCTACCAGGGGGGTGTCTGTGTGGCACCACCTACCAGGGGGGGTGTCTGTGTGGCACCACCTACCAGGGGGGGTGTCTGTGTGGCACCACCTACCAGGGGGGTATCTGTGTGGCACCACCTACCAGGGGGGTGTCTGTGTGGCACCACCTACCAGGGGGGTGTCTGTGTGGCACCACCTACCAGGGGGGTGTCTGTGTGGCACCACCTACCAGGGGGGGGCTGTGTGGCACTCCCTACAGGGGGGCTGTGTGGCACCCCCTACAGGGGGGCTGTGTGTGGCATTATCTACAGAGGGAAGTGTGTGGCAAAAAAAGTACAAATGAAATTCATTAGAGTTTTAAAACGGACAGGGGAAAAAAACTGATGCAAAACGGGTCAAAATTGGCTGTTAAAAACGGCAACACGGCCCGGAACGGAATCAGAACGGATGCAAAACGGCCGGGAAAAACTGACGTTTTTATCGGCCTAACCCTTTAAGGCCTCATTCACACGGCAGGGTTTCCCGGCCGGGTGCCGGCCGTTCATAAATCGGCCGGCACCCGGCTGCATTAGGAATAATAGACCCCAATGGGGCTATTCACACGACCGATTTTTTGACGGCCGGGAAAACCGCCCGTCAAAAAATAGGACATGCTCTATTTTCGCCCGGGTACCCGGCCGCCCGGCTCCCATAGAAGTCTATGGGGCCGGGTAATACCCGGCCATCACCGGGATGTGTCCCGAGTGACGGCCGGGTTTTCCGGCTCTTGCGCTCTATCTCCTCCTCCTCACAGCGCAGAGTGCATGTGAGCAGGAGGAGTTGATGCCATTCTGACGAATGGCATCGCTGTACACGGTGTGGCAGGGCCGGGGTGTACAGCAGGTGGAGGGAGCGCTGCGCTGGCTCCCTTCCCCTGCTTGTTAAAATCACCCTGGCCCGGCGACACCTTCGATGGCGCCGCTAGCAGCTGCTGCTGCGGCTGCTACTACTGTAGCGACCCCACTATAGCAGAGCAGGGAGGTATCTCCCCGCTCTGCTATGTGCTAGCCGCACTTTAGCTCCTTGAAGGAGCGGAATCCCCGTGTTTTCAGGGATTCCGCTCCTGGACAGAGCGCTTGATGTCTCTGTCCATATCTGGGCAGTGACATCAGGGGAAACTCCTGAAGCGGAATCCCCGAACACATGGGGATTCCCCTTCAGGAGTTGCCGCTGATGTCACTGTCCGGATCTGCCCGGCCCGGCACGGATGCATAACTTTATGCAAACCGGCCGGGCAGAATGGCCGATTTTACCGGCCGGCACTCGGGCGCGACCCGGTCGTGTGAATCCCGCCTAAAACATACCCTTTTGGAAAGATATTTAAATCCATATGAACAATATTTCTCATGAATACATATTGCAACATTTTATAGTAAATACTAAA